>NW_006794332.1:507263-510814 GCF_000442215.2 Lipotes vexillifer | reverse complement strand
TGGGATCTTCCCGGACCGGGGCACGAACCCGCGTCCCCTGCATCGGCAGGCGGACTCTCAACCACTGCGCCACCAGGGAAGCCCCATTGTAGGGTTTTAAGTAGAGGTTAAACGGAGGTGATAAGCTTTCATGTTTTAGGAGGATTTCTCTGGGCCACGTGGAGAGGTTGAGAGCCTCTCAACCAGGCCACCTCTCATTCTAAGTAAAGAGGAAGTTAAAGGTGTTGATAATTGAGCCATTATTCAGAAATCCTTTCTCGCAACTAAGTAACATTCCCCTTACTCATGCCCACATTCTCTTGTTGGAATACCTGCTGTTGATGCATCCAATTGTACTTCTGGCTTCTCTTTCTTCCCTCGGATGAAGAAGCCTTTCCCTCTTGACTGGCTAAGAATGTACCCAGCAGCCCTATTTCCTGCTGTAAGAAATATAGATCCGATGGGACACGCTCTCATTACAGCTTTAAGGCCCCCCTGCCCTATGAGTTCTGAGAGATCAAAACAGAAAGAAATGTTTTGGCTCTGGCATAGAGCAGGTTCAAATGCGTACTTTTTTTATTATAGAATTTATTTCAGTTTGACATTATGGTGTTGTTTCCTTCTACCATGTTATAAATCCTTCTGAGGCTGGAAACCACTTCCAAACCTTGCAGCTCTAAGCCTATGAAATCAGGCCATCATGGGCCAGTATCACCTGTGAGGTAAGTTCTTTATATTAGAGTAAGATTACTTTCTAAAATTAGAGAGGACTGTGTACATACAATACATAGTTTTAAATGTGCAAATAAAATGCTTTTCTTGATAAATATGGAAGGTTGGAGTGAAATAACTTTGAAAGTTGGGCATATAGAATTTTCTCAATTTATTTAGAAAAAAGCTCTAAGAAAAGACTGAGATTAAGCCTGCATTCAGTCAATATTAAATAACTTTTGAAAGCATTAAATATCTCACTTATGAAAAAGTTCTTAATTCTAATTTTCTTTCATGATAAAAATTATATTTATTATTCAGATTAGCCATCTTAGGAGAAATAAGAGTAATACATTCAAGGTGGACAGGTTGAACAACCAGATATTAATCATTTGTAATGCACAGTCCTCTTTGATAGGAGATGAGAGAGCTAGCTGCAGCCAGCTGGCCGCTTGGCCCAGCTCCATAGGTGACCTGAGCCATGGTGAGAAAGCGTGGGTGTCTGATGAGCTGGAATAGATTTATTATGCTGGACACTTTTCTGTTTGAAATATCCTTGTTGCTGACCCCTTCAAGGCACCTTTTATTGCAGGAAAAAAATTGCATTTGCCTTCAAGTACAACAGAGGATGTTCGCTAGAAAATTAATTTTATTTTTAATTAGGAGCTGTTCACATCATCTGGTTCATATCTCATCCTGTCAGCACACCGTGGTACTGCATTGTACATAAACAGGAATTTTTACCAGAAGAGTTCCTTTCTAGCAAAGATATATTTTACATAATGTCTATATTGCCATGCATGGGTCAATTCATTTCCTGAATATCATACCCTTATAATTCATTCAAAAGAGTCTTGGGAGGACTAGAATAATATTTTGACATTTAAGCAAAAAATAAAAGAAAAAATGTAAAAAAAAAAGGAATGTTAACCACGAAAATCAGCTAGATATCAGTTTCTAGCTGAACATCAGAATCACCTGGAGATCTTTTAAAAAATACCATTGTCTATGTTGCTCCCGTTGGTATTTTTCTAAAAATATCTCAGGAGATTCTAGTGTGAAGGCAAGCTTGAAAACCACAGCACCAAAAGATTCTTTGGAGACATATAAGTTATACAGAGAGAAGTTTTTGGGTTTTTTTGCGGTACGCGGGCCTCTCACTGCCGTGGCCTCTCCCGTTGCGGAGCACAGGCTCCGGACACGCAGGCTCAGTGGCCATGGCTCACGGGCCCAGCCGCTCCACGGCAGGTGGCATCTTCCCGGACCGGGGCACGAACCCGTGTCCCCTGCATCGGCAGGCGGACTCTCAACCACTGCGCCACCAGGGAAGCCCACAGAGAGAAGTTTGAATAATCATATTTGAAAAATATTTTCTTCACGGCCTATTTTATTTGAGGCTTTCAAATAACATGTCCAATACTACACAAAACATGCTCTCCCAAATTAACTTAACTTTAACAATTACTAGGAGCCCATTGTAAGCAGAACACTTTACTTGATGCTGTAAGTTTACGTGAAATGGAGAAAAGCTTACCTCAAGCATAGTAAGACTTATCAGAAAGCTAATGAGTTAAACTTCAGGGCCTTCATGTTCACAGACCCATTCCAGTAGCAGTGTGTTGACATATTCATATATTTTTATAAAATCGGCAAAAATCATATAGTTTTATCACTGCTATCGCTTTCGCTCTGACTTCCCCATAAAACTTCTCCCTGTGCCTGGTGGTATCAGAGTGGTTAGTGACACTTTTGCAGCAAAGGGGAAGTGAAGTTGAGGATACATTTAGTTTTGGTTTAGTAGAATATATTTATGTGGTTTACTGTCATTTCTGTGTATACTTAAGTTATTCCTAGCTGTCCTAATATAGGAATGGCTTGCAGAAATACTACTACTGCCCATGCACTTACTCACCCAAGTGACATGAAATTTCAGGGCTGACAAAAAACTCATCATGACATTGATGAAAAACTGGTTAATGAATGTTGTCAATTCTAAGGGAATTTGTGATTAGTCACTGCACATGAAAAACTTGAAATGACCTGAAGTGTTATAGCCCATCTCTGAAAGAAACTAAATAGAAGCTTTCCCAAATTCAACAACAATTCCAATAATGTATCTGACATTACCAATGACAAAACTTTAAGATGAAAGAAACTTTTCTTACCTTTCAATAATGAGTGCTGGAGGAAAGATAGGATTATCTTTTTATTTTTATTATTTTGCAAAATTGTTGTCATATTAAAAGCTAAAGAATGCAGCCAAAAAGTGGAGGAGGGGAGTATTATCAGTATGTTTCAGGAAGTAAGGTTGTTTTTAAGTTATTAATTTTGTGGAGCTTATGATGTCTATGAACTTCAGTTTTTTTAAAACTTTAATTTGTTGTGGTTTCTTTTTTCAATCTAAATAAATATTCACTTTCATATAAATTTTTATACTTGTAATTTTGAATTCTCTTTCTCAACGAGAGCCTCTCAAAACTTCAGCTCTCCCCCAGATCCACCCCTGCCTCAGAAACTCACAAGTGTTAGCCCATAACGACATGACCCAGAAACAAGCCATATGGTTAAGATTCCACCTTCCTCCAAAATTAAAGCATTTGGTTTCTAAGGAAGAGAAGACAAAGAGTGGGAAGTAGATGCTGATGGCAGAGGGTAGAAGGTCAGTGGGAACAGAATACAAAGACAGGGGCTTGGGCTTCCCTGGTGGCGCAGTGGTTGAGAGTCCGCCTGCCGCTGCAGGGGACGCGGGTTCGTGCCCCGGTCCGGGAAGATCCCACATGCCGCAGAGCGGCTGGGCCCGTGAGCCATGGCCGCTGCGCCTGCGCGTCCGGAGCCTGTGCTCCGCAATGGGAGAGGCCACA
>NW_006794332.1:475373-507217 GCF_000442215.2 Lipotes vexillifer | reverse complement strand
AAAAAAAAAAAAAAAAAAAAAAAAGACAGGGTCTCTTTGGTCTGGAACAATGAAGGGTTACAATATTAAAATAGTGTTTATCACGTTATATATACACAGCGTTGAGCAGTTTCCAAAAATAAATCACATTGTGGTTGCATTGTGCATGTATTGAATTCATAGCAGTCAACTATACCAGCTGGGCCAAACAAATTACAAAGAGATAAAGTAGCAATTTGCATCCTACAAGTACTCCGGCCTGTCACTGTGGTACTTGAATATCAGCCTACAGGCGAGTGTCATGTGGGACACCCAGATGTGCTGGTCCTTGGTTCTTGGGTCCCCAAGGACCTCGTATAGTGTCAGCATCTTCCTAGCTGAGGATGAGTCTAGTATTTTCAGGTACGTGTGTTTTCATACAACATGGAGCCTAAACCAACTTCCTCATCTGACGATGATCATACTCAATTTTTGCCTATTGTGCTGACTTTTCAACCTGAAATTTCCAAGTATATAAAAAAAGTTGAAAGAACAGGGCAATGATAATCCATTTATCCAGTTTCCACAGCAAGTGTTCACATTTTGCCATATTTGCTTCATCTCTCAATCTCTCTCTCCATCTCCACACCCTTATTTTTATATTTATATAAGTGGTAAAAGTTACAGACATCATGCCACTTCACCCCTTTGAAATACAGCTCCTGAAATAAGGACGTGTTCCTAACATCACCACGATGCCATCATCACACCTGATGAAAGTAACTCAATACGGTCCACGTGATCCATATTCAAATTTCCTCAATTGTCCCTAGCATAATTTTTAGAGCTAGCTTTTTCAAATCATGATCTAATCAAGTTTCATACACTGTATTTAATTGATATGACTCTGTTTAAAAGACCAGGCTCGATATCTTACAGGAGATCCCACATACTGAATGTATCTGATCGTTTCTTAACACTAATTAATTTTTTTTTTTTTTTTTTTTTTAGCTTTTTCAAAAAACCAACTCTTGGCTTTTAAATATTTTCCTAAAGATTGTTCATTTCTCTCCCGTTGCGGAGCACAGGCTCCGGACGCGCAGGCTCAGCGGCCATGGCTCACGGGCCTAGCCGCTCCGCGGCATGTGGGATCCTCCCGGACCGGGGCACGAACCCGTGTCCCCTGCATCGGCAGGTGGACTCTCGACCACTGCGCCACCAGGGAAGCCCAACACTAATTAATTTGTTCTGTTGTCCCTTGACTTTCTTGTAACCAGAAGATCGGATCTATATGCTTGATTAGATGGAAGAATACTTCATAGGTGATTCTAAGTCCTGACTTTGGAATTTAATCTCATAAAATGCAACTTTACCATATCCTCTGAATTCATCCTCAATGGGATGAGTTCCATTCCATCCAGGAATTTCTATCTTTACAGATAAATATACTAAGACTAAGGTGACTAAATGACTTGCCTAATGTCACACAACAATGAAATAACTGATGATTACAAAGAATCAGAATGACATGACTTAGGGCTTTGCTTGTTTTAATCAGTCGGACAGTCTAAATGGGCGCTTTCCTGAAGCTCGAGAGAGAACATATTGGAAGAAACAGAGATCAAGGGACTATCTAAGCCACCTGAACTCAGTGGAGCCAGAACCCTGAGAGTCACTCATGACGGCACCCTCTCTCTTACATGTCACGTCCAAGCCTGTTGATTCCACCTCCAAAAAGAGATCTGAAGTCAGTCCTTTTTTCTCCATAGCCCTTGTCACCACTCTATACAAACGTCCGTCCTCTCTCACTGGGACAATTACAGTGTTTCCCTGCTTCTCCTTTCACTCTTGGTTCCCTTCGATGGTTCTCCACAAAGCTACGAGAAGAATCTTTTTTTAAATAGAAAATCTGATCGCATTTCCCTTCTCCTAGCCCCACATACAGCTTAAACCTCTCTGATGATCTCCCACTGTGCTCATTATAAGGTCCACAAATGTTAATATGGCTAATAAGGCTCCTCCGCATGATCTGGCTGTGTTTCCCTCTCTCAATCGTTTGCCTGTTTCTCTTCACGCCTTTTACTCAAATGACAGTCCTTTGAAAAAGAGGATCATGCTCTCTGTAGCCTTAGAACAACTGTTCACCTTGTTCCCTCTGCCTGGGACACTATCCCCTTAGCTCCACCATGCAGCTCCCCACATCAAGCGACTTTCTAGTCCCCCTTCAGTTCTCCAGTCAAATGTCTCTTCCTCAAGCAGGAACTCTTTCCTGACTTTGCAGCCCCGTCTGGGACCCCTATGATCCCCCGTCATCAGGCCCTGTGCCTTACTTTCACAGGTCTAGCCATCATTTGTGATTTATATTTAGCTTTGTTATTACCCTCACCAGACTGAAAGCTCCATGAGGACCGGGACTATGTGATTTCCATCACTGACTCGGCCCCTAGAAGGCACTCATGAAGTTGCGGTTCTTGAATAAACCAATGGAGCTTACATACCTAAATGTTTAAGGCTGGCCACCAAAAAAAAAAATGGTGAAGGATGCGGAGGCCATAGCTCAGAAGACTGGGCCACTTCACGGGTGGGACCCAGCCATATGGAGGCCTCTCACGTATTTGTAGGACAAATGCTATATGAGCAAGGGGCCTAGAGCTAAGCAAACACCTTATAAACCTCAAAATCCTTAATAATCTTAAAACCCTTCAATAACCATTCCAAAACATTACCACCTCTTGATGGATAAAGAAAGAATAAGTCCAGGAGTGAGCTTAGGAGTGAGCTTCATCACCGCCCCCCCATCCTTTTCCATCTCAAACCCCTCTGCCTGCATACCCATCCTTACCCCCTTTCCTCCAATCCCAGAGCACAAGGTACCCCTACCCCGTCTTTAAGACCAACCCCCCTGTACGCTCCTAACCCAATTCCGCCCCCCCTCCTTCAACTTCTCCGCAAATTACTCGCCTTTTCTTAGGCCTCAAACTTACTCCTCTTCCTTAGGTCTCCTTCCTCTCCGATTATGAACGCGCTCAGGCCTCTGCCTCCCCGAGTATGAAATTCACCCTGACCCTGCCTCTTTCTCTAGCTGTGACCCTCCCTGTTGGGAGAGCAGTTGACATGCATTGTCTCTACTTCCTCACCTTCCATCCTCCCACCGTGCTCTGGCTTCTGCCCCCACTGTTTCATCAGAAGTGCTTCACCAAGTTCACCAATAGGCTCCATATTTTAAAACCTATAAGGGACACTTTCTACCATTTTACTGAACTACTCTGCTGCATCTGGCAATGGAGGTGACTCTGCTATTTGACATTTTTTCTGCCTTCGGTACTTGTGGTTCCCTGCACCACTTATCTTGGCCTCCTAGAGCACCTCATTCTCAGATTGGCTGGCCCAATGGTACTCCTTGGGTTCAAGGGGTTTCTTTCACTCTCTTCAATTATACATACTATATTGTATAGTATATATACTATATTATATATATATTCATACATATATATATACATACATACATATATATATATATATATACGCTGCCATCTATACGTTAATAACTTCTAGACTGACATCTCTCCAGAAGTTTGGATTGCTAGCTCCCCTCCTGAAAGTCTCAGAAGCGTTTTAAAATTAACATGCTCCAGACCGAATTCATCTCCTGCGCCCACCTCCTAATTCTCCTTTGATTTTCCTCACCTCAGGTCCTCATTACCACACCACATACAGTCATCTCCTGGTATCCATGGGGGAGTGGTTCCAGTACCCACCACAGATACCAAAATTCACAGTTACTCAAGTCCCTTATATAAAATGGCATATAACCTATGTATATCCTCCCGAATACTTCTCTAGATTACTTGTGACACCTAATACAATGCAAATGCTACGTAAATATTGTTACTATAATAACAGTGCTACATAAATAGTTGCCGATGTGCAGCAAATTCAAGGTTGGCTTTTCAGAACATTCTGGAATCTTTTTCTGAATATTTTTGATCTGCCATTGGTTGAATCCATGGATGCAGAAATTGTGGTTACGGAGGGCCAACTGTACCTGAGGAAAAATACCTATGTAATGGTACTGTTCACTCAAAACAGAACTGGGGAAGGGGAGTAATCTAGGGTGCAAAATTCAATAAGCATACGGAGAATCCTCACATTCGCTGAAGCATTGTTTAGGTAATGTGCATGGATGATCCCATTTAGTTCTCACAGCTCTATGAAAGCCTAATTACCTCCACTCTCCATAGGAGGAAGCCAATGCTCAGGGAAAAGGCCAAGGTCACCAGCCTATATATAGCAGAACAGAATTTAAAAGCAGCCACAACTCCCTTCAAAGCCTTGAGCACGCAACTCTATGGTACTGTCTCCTGATGATAAACTGAAACCTTGTGCCCTGCTACTTGCAGGCTGCCCGCTGCCCTTTCCATCCACTGCACTCCCCACACAGTCCCAAGGCACCCATCTCCTTGTGAGTTTGGAAAAAACACAGCAGTTCACCTTATTTGGTTTCAAGGATCAGTTTGTGATCTGTAAGACAAAAAACAAAAGGTTCCTCTCAAGGGAAAGATTTGGCTTCCTGGACCCGCCCCGGTAGCTGGGGGGAAGTTTCCAGCTGTCTGAATCGCACCAGCAAACCAGGCGAGAGCTGGTACGTGCACCAGGTTTCTTCCAGGCCGTGCCAAGTTCATTCTGAGAGTGGGGCAAGCTAATGAGAGGCAGATGAGAGAACTGAGAGAGGAGAAAGAGACGAACATGCAAAGTATCCACTTGAAGACTCCCATCAGGACCTTCTACCTTTTTCAAATTAGTATTAACGGTTTCTAATTTGAAAATTATCAAGCGGAGAGGCAAGGGTCAAGAAGAAAAGCCATTTTATAAGCTTTACTTCAAGAGCCCTGCATGTTCCAGAGAGAATTATCTTTCGTTGTTTATATGCCCTTAGGTTTATTACTCATTCAATGCAATACAAGTCCACACACACATACTTTTATTAATAGATTCCCTAGTTTTTCTCACTTTTCAACATGAATTTAAAACTTTCTTATGTGAGATATGTCTTAGCATCACCCTAGCTTCCAAATAGGACTGTTTCAAGGGGAGAATTTCCTAAATATTCAGGCCATGTCTCTGGCATTGGGCCTTGCCCCTGGATCCTACACTCTACTGAAGAACAGAGATAAAAATAAGGAAACAAAGATAAGTAAATAAAAGTTATAAATGCTATAAAGAAAGAAAAAGATGGAGAGGTGATCTCTCCAGAAGAGGAGAGATTTATCTGTATGTGAATTATTTGACTTTATGGGAAATGAATGGTTGATAGTTAACATCAGGCTTGGATTTTTCCATTACCTGTGTCCTAAATCCCACTCTCTATTCCTGTTAATTTGTGGAATGCAAACCCAAGCCCTCCTGAGCTCAGGGGCCTGAGCTCTTCTCTTTCTTATATCCTTAACTTCTCTTCTCTACTGGAGCCTTCTTGAAAGCACTCAGACTTGTCATTCTCTCTTAACTTAAAAACAAGCAAACAAACAGGCACAACCTATGTTGATCCAACTAATCTCCCCCTTTTCCTCTTCAACCAAACATCAAACTGTATTCACTCTGTTTCCTTTCCCACCTCACATTCTCTTATCAACTCACTGAAATCTGGCTACTCAAATAATTCCCTACGAAGTCATCAAACATCTCCTTACCCCCATGTTGCCAGATCCTTAGGACACTGTCCACTAGGACACTTTTGATCCTATTTCTTGCAGTATTAGGCCTTCTGGATCACCCCTGTCCTTTCGAAACTCTCTTTCCTGGGCTTCTGACACCACTCTCTCCTTCCTTCCCCAGCATGTCTCTACCTCTTCTCAGTCACCCTTTTTTCAGCCTTATCTTCTTCTGCCTGGATCTTAAATGCTAACGTTTACTAGATTCCTTCTCAGGCCCCCTTCTCTTCTCTTGCTACCTAATTTACCCGAGGGACTCTTCCACTCCCATGGCTTCTGGCACTACATAAATGTCGATGTCCCCCCAGTCTGCATCTCTGGATCTTGCTTTTTGAGTCAGAAGAAGACCTGAGGTTGAATCTTCCTTGTGCTGTGTATTAGCTGACTGGCTTGAGCCATCACAAACTCTTAGTGCCCCCGTACTCTCATTTTAGGAGTACATATAACAACAAAACTTCACTTGTATGGTGGTGGTGAAACGGATCACAATTAGTTTGCCTGGCCCTTTCTCAGTCACCTCCTCTGTCAAATGAGGAAGTCTATCCATATCACCTGCAGGGACCTGTCTCCACTTTAAACTCAATAACCCAATGATAAAGGTATAAAGACTCATTACAATGCCCTCCTCATATTAAGGGATCCTTTGCCAACATCCACTCAAAAAGAGGCACCAGCCATGTCAAATGTCTTACATAAGTCTTATCTAAATCCACCGAGAAGAGAAAAGAATTTCCCATCTTACTGATTGGAAAGGAGTAAGACAAATCCATGAATTATGCTCATAGCACAATACTAGGAGGGTGAAAACCACTGCAAATGCCAGCCCCCCTCAGGTGCTTCTAGAATAGGAAGGGCTAGCATTTCCTTTAAAAGAGCAGTGCTGGGGGCTTCCCTGGTGGCGCAGTGGTTGGGAGTCCGCCTGCCGATGCAGGGGACACGGGTTCGTGCCCCGGTCCGGGACGATCCCACATACTGTGGAGCGGCTGGGCCCGTGAGCCATGGCCGCTGGGCCTGCGCATCCGGAGCCTGTGCTCCACAACGGGAGAGGCCACGACACTGAGAGGCCTGTGTACCAAAAAAAAAAAAATAAAAGAGCAGTGCTGGAACAAAGTATGTACTTTAGAAAGCGAAGATGTTGGGGAAAAGACAAAGGTAAGACACATGAACCACATCCCTTGGATCCACTTTAGTCATATTCTGTTTAAGCAGAAATATTCTGATTCTCAAAAATCTCCCAAAGAATACTGCTTGGCAGAGTTTCATTCTACACCGCCTGAAAGGCATTTGGTCATCACTCATTCAGAAACTCCTGAAGTTATTTGTTGAGTGACTGTTATGTTCCAGGCACTGTGCTAAACACACACACACACTGTGGGATAAAATAGTAAACAAGACGGACAAGATCCTCATCCTCCAGAAGCTTCATTCAGGTGGGGAGAAATACAAAATGTACAAGTAAGACCTCAACGCCGAGAAAGAGCCAGGCATTCCCGCAGCCAGAAGAGGCACATTCCAGACAGAGAGCCAAAGCCAGAGGCAGGAAGGAACAGGCAGAAAGCAGTGTGCCTGGAGCAGACCGAGGGAGGGAACAGGAGGGAGAACCGGAAGAGACAGAAGAGGTAGGCAGAGGCCAGATCATAAAGGTCCTTAGGACTTTACTGAGCACGTACTACTGTGCGAGGCACTTTTCAAGAAGCATTTCATGCTGCTTCTATTACTTCCACAGTATTTTCAAAAAGTGGGTCAAGAAATCAATTGAGTGGATTAACACTGTTTAGTGACATAATAGAATAAACCAGAATACTAAATGTGAAAGTGCATTACATAGTAGGGATGGATAAGTATTATCTGTGGGAACTTCATTTCACCTACATACGCATGCACGTGTATACATGTACCAGCCGAACCTCAGCACTGCTGTCGTTCTGGGCCTGATGACTCTTTGCTGTGAGGGACTGCCCTGTGCACTGTAAGCTGTTTAACGGCATCTCTGGCCCCCAGCAGATGCTCATATACACTCCCCACACCAGGGTGGGACAACCACAAATGTCTCCAGACATTGCCAAATATCTCCCGGTGAGCAAAATCTCCCCCAGCGAGAACGACTGTACTAGTTGTAAAATGTTCCTGACAATGGCTCACGGTCTCTAATTCCATCTCGGCCACTGTCTCCTCCTCCTACTTCATGTTCTCTACCTCCTATCCCTTCTCGCTTACCACCTCTTCACCAGGAAATCAAGACCCGAACAATTCTCTAAGTAACGTTTTGGAAATCTGCAGATCATTATCTTTGTAGACGGGGCCCCGTTGCAGAGGTGGCAGCCTAATGAGCACCAAACAGGTGTGTGCCTGTGCATTCAGAACCTCTCTCTCCTTTATCTTTCTCCCAGTCTTTCTTTATGTATTCTGTATGTATATTCAGAAACTCGAGGTTATGGAAAGAAACCTTATCCTCTGGCAAAGCGTTGGAGGGGAAGGAGTGGGTGTAGTAAACCAGAAGACTTTTGAAAATATCTGCTAGACGAAAGAACTCAAGAAGCGCTCGCAGCGGTGGCGAGCAAGGAATGACCTAACAGGTCTTTTCCATCCCTAATTTCTTTGCTTCCCCGGCTCTGTGATGCCTCTCTGCTCCCTGCCGTGTGCGTCTGCTGTCTGTCTCACACTCGCCCCCTCCCCCTGCAGAGGACGTCCTCTGTTACTGACACCCACTCCCTCTCCCCCAGGAGGCTGCTGACGTCCCCCTGCTGTGTGCAGCCACCATGCCTTTCTCTCTCCTCTCCTGCTGTTCCTGTGTCCACCATCACTCTCTCTTTCTATGAGTCCTCATCTTGGCTCCTTTTATATAAGCTAGACTGTTTTCATTTTTCAGTCTCAGAGCTTTCCCGTTCCCCTTCCTTCCTGACCCACAGTCTCTAGTCTCTAGTCGGGATTTTCTCCTTCTTTCTTCCTGGCAAGAAGCGTTCTCCTCATTTCTCTCTTTATTCTCCACAAACCTGCACAGACACACGCAGACAAACACTTCCTCACCCTAAATGTTCTATAAACATGCTCACGGAAAAGAGATCAAATGCACAGTTCCTCTTCTTCCAAGAGCTTTGGCAAATGCAGCTCTGTTCAAACTCGCTTGTTCTGCATGTGCTTTTGCTGGCTCACCTCTAGCAGAGCATGGATGTCTAGAGAGGACGCAGGTCACACCTCCCCAGTCCTGCATGCTCAGGGTGGCCAGTCGGTAATTTTGAAAAGACAATATTGCTAGCAACACAGGTGGCACAGGCGGCTAAGACTCTCCGGTTAAACTCTTGAAAGTCGTACTCGCTGAGTTTTCTGTCTCTTTCTCCCACGGCTCTGACAAAATCACCATTAGGCAGACTTCACTGTGTTTCCCGTGCTCGTGTGGCTGTGGAAGAACGGGAAGTCTTTCAAATGGGCCTTACGTGTAGCCAGTGTGCCTCGACTTTTGTCCGCCAGGACCCACCAGACAACGATAAAACCACGGCGTATTGTGTAGGTGTTTTGGAACATTTGCACCCAGTATTCCCTGAGCAGCTTATAACAAGCCCAGGAGGAGGGAAGAGAAGGAATAAGGGGGAAAAAAAAAACAGCTTTAAATGACTCGCTACTACAAGTAGGCACCATTAGGGGGTTTTATATACATAATATCATTTAACTTTTCAGGGCAGCCATACAGAGTTACTATGCTGATCCATGCTCACAAAGACAAAGAAATTGGGGCTTATCCAGCTGGTACATGGTAGAGTCAGGCTCATTCACTTATCTATTCAACAATAATTTATTTTGAGCCTTGACTGTGAGCTCAAGCCTTGACTGTTTTAGGCCCTGCATTCCATGGAATCTCTTTGCCAAGGGAGCAAAAACTTGCATATAAATATATACAACCTGCATTACTAACAATGAGAAGAGGAAGCAAAACTAAATTCAAGCCGAATAGCACAGGGAGATCAGCTCAGTGCTTTGTGACCACCTACAGGGGTGGCATAGGGAGGGTGGGAGGGAGGGAGACGCAAGAGGGAGGAGATATGGGAACATATGTACACGTATAACTGATTCACTTTGTTATAAAGCAGAAACTGACACACCATTGTAAAGCAATTATACTCCAATAAAGATGTTTAAAAAAACCCAAAAAGCTAAATTCAATCTCACTCATACCCAAAGAACCCAGACCTATAATGGCATAAAGAGTATAAAGGAATATGTACCATAGTTATCAAGCATACTGCAGTTATCTGTCAGAAATGCCTATTTCGAATTTTCTGCCTTATGTACCAGGTATTAGCTTTCTTCATGAAAGAGTAACTCTCTAAGCCCAGGTTAAATAAGTCTCAGAGAAGAGACACCTTAAAATAAAGACCCGGGCTCAGAGTACAAATGCAAAATTGATGACCTGCCCAGTTCAGCTGGGTCAACTGGCGCTCTGATGCACACACACCTGGTGAGAAGCCATCCTGGGTGGCATTTGTCCCCTGAAGGGCTGCATGTGCTCTGTAATAACCTTCCCTGTCAGGACACACAGCCCTCATCTGTGCCTTCCACTTCCCAGTGTTTATGCCTTTCTCTTCTGGCCTGGAAAAAAAAGGGGGACTGAGATAGTTGTCTTTCTATTATGGGAAGGAAATGTCCCTCTATTATGGGAAGGGAGAGGTGAGGAGAGCTGTCACGTGAACCCCTCTGGAAACGCAGGGGCTATGCGCCTGCATGTCCTCCCACTGGGTCCCCACAAGCAGAAGCACTGCCAAAGGCAGTCAACAGCATTCAGATCCTATAAAGAAGCTACTTATAACTGCTAATGCAGAGCAGATAATGAAGGGAGGCCAGGAAGTGCTCAACAAAGTGATAATAGGGAAATTATGACATCTGCGGCCCCATTTGGTCTCTAGTCAATAGAGCACACAGCCCAAAAAACTCTCCCATTTCCCCAGAACTGCTGGAAACAGGGCTGGTCCCGCTAATAGGCGAGGTTCGGAACATAATATATGAGAACCGTGTTCCATCTCACACTCAAGTCAGCCTGCCGTCCTCTCCCCTCACCCTAACAGCATAAGCTCCAACACAATTACAGACTCCATTTCACAGCCCTCATGCTTCCTATATTCACCTGCTTCTGGGCCCCTTTGCCAGCCATATCAGTATGCAAGGCAGTGTATTTTTTTCCTCTAAGACCTAACTTAAAAGAAGAGGGTTGCTCCCTTTAAAATCGCATTGCAAACACTCATCTGAGCTTCTCAAGAGTCTAATGTTTAGATCTCCCCTTTCTGACCTAGTCCAAGGACGTGGTGCTTCTCCTCTATTGTGAGGGGAGAGGAGCTTCTTAGCTCAGGAAGAGCGAGTTAAACCCTGACAACAGACATAGTGTCTTTGGAGAGCACTGGTGGGGAGAGCCTTGTACGCTGCCAGCAATCCAGCCTCACGGAACTGAAATGAAAAGCTTTTTGTTTTTTTAAAGAGCGACACTCAAAAATACGAAGGCCTGAGGTTTGGGGGTGGGGTAGTGAAAAAGCCAATCACTTTGGCATGAACATGTGGAACCAACTCTTTGTTAATAAAGATCGAAACGTGAGGAATACAGAGTGAGTAACACAGTGTGAGTAGTCACCTGCCATCATGACATCCCTTCAAATGTATCCCGGGAACAGGTTTGTCCAATGAATGAGAATCAGGATTGTTGTCATAGAATTTCTAATTTCAGTCATGTCTAAATATGTAACTCATTAGCTAACACAATCATAATATTTGTTCAACTACAATCTGAATTTTATTTTAACCAGCCACCAAAGAAGAAAGAATAATCCCACGCTAAGGGAACGTGCCTTTAAAACAAACCTTGAATTTTGAATGCTTTGTCCTACACATCTACAGGAGACGTCACTTGAAGAGTGACACGAGCTTCAGAACACGCTCACTCTCAGATTCAATATAAAATGTAATTCTCTACAGAAACACTAATAAGGGGACATCTAGAACTAGGACTTTATTTTATTGCGCACATGCATGTGCCTTTATTTACAACCTCTTCCATCACGGTGTTGGAATACAAACAAAGAATGCATGGAGAGGGCTTCCCTGGTGGCGCAGTGGTTGCAAGTCCGCCTGCCGATGCAGGGGACACGGGTTCGCGCCCCGGTCCGGGAAGATCCCACATGCCGCAGAGCGGCTGGGCCCGTGAGCCATGGCCACTGAGCCTGCACGTCCAGAGCCTGTGCTCCGCAACGGGAGAGGCCACAACAGTGAGAGGCCCGCGCACCGCAAAAAAAAAAAAAAAAAAAAAAAAAAAAAAAAAAAGAATGCATGGAGAAAGGATTTATTGAGTAGAACACATAAAAACGGATATAATACTAAACTAGGAAAAGGGACAACTCACAGACCTAATATGAGCTTGATAGCCAAGAGAACTGGGGAGAAAGCTTAAGGAAGAGAGGAGGCTGGAGGTTGAAGTGTGAAATGTCTCAAGTGTCTGGATGACAACAGCCACTTTGCCTAAGGTGGCTGTCAGGAACACTTCATAACTGATGCACATTCTACTGGTGCCCTCTCACCCTGCAAAAAAGATTCTTGGGTTTACTGAGAGAAGCAGTCCAGTGATGATAACCTCATCCATTCATGTGCCTTTTCATTCCAGCTGTTATTTATAAAATGTTGATATCTACGGTCTTCAAATACTCAGCCTCGAAGGTGGACAGGGAGATGGACAGCAGAGGGTCAGGTCTGGAAGACGAGTCCTGCGTTGGAGTAAGTATTAGTGGTACACTAACTAGAGGAGGTCTCAGATTAGAAAATGGAGAGGAAGAGCTGGGGTGCAATGGGAGAGGGGGAACAAGAAGGGTGACTATAGCATCGCTATAAAGTCATCATTTCCTAAAAGAAAGAGAGAATGACAAACTGTTAGTCTAACTAGATTCTAGCCAGGTCTTTAGATAGCTTAGGGAAAGTATGCAAGGGCAGACCACAGACACAAATTCGTAACCTGAGAGCTGAATTTGGTCTGCAGACATGTTTTGTTTGGCCTGCACCATTTATTTAGCTTGAAATTCTGCAGATTGGCCATTTAGGCTGGGCTCAGCTGGGTGGTTCTCTAGTCTTGGCTGGGCTTCCTTGTGTATCAGCAGTCACCTGTAAGCTTTGCTGATTGTGGCGGGACACTGTCACATCTCTAGACAAGGACAACTGGGCTAACTCAACTCTGGTCCATGTGGCCGCTTTTTTTTTTTTTGCGGTATGCGGGCCTCTCACTGTTGTGGCCTCTCCCGTTGCGGAGCATAGGCTCCAGACGCGCAGGCTCAGCGGCCATGGCTCACGGGCCCAGCCGCTCCACAGCATGTGGGATCTTCCCGGACCGGGGCACGAACCCGCATCCCCTGCATCGGCAGGCGGACTCTCAACCACTGCGCCACCAGGGAAGCCCTCCATGTGGTCTTTTATTCTCCAGTAAGCTAGCCTGGGCTTGATCATATGGTGGTTGGGCAGAGTTTCAAGAGGGTAAGAGGAAGCACACAGGAAACAGCACTTTGTCACTTTCCCAGCATTCTATTTGCAAAGTAATTTATAAAGTCAATCTGGGTTTTAAGGGTGAAAAAATAGATTTCATCTCTTGATGGGAGGCAGTACAAAGGCCCTTTGCAAAGGGAGGCGGATGTCGGGATGAATGAACTATTGCAGCCATTTTTGCACGCGCTTTCCTACATCTGGTAACTATGCCTGCATTCCTAAGTGACAAAAATCATCTGAATCCAAGTTATGGTTGCACCTTCTACGTGACTATGCCCACCAAGGATCCTGGCACTCCTTAGTACTTTCCTCTAGTTACAACCAGCCAGCCTGATACATTTACATTTCCTGCTCCTCCCCTATTATCTTTTCATTTTATTAAGTGAAGAGAAGGGAAGAAAGTGAGCTAATATATCCTTCCAGGTATATTAAGGGATCTATCCTTTCGATGTATCTCTTGTTCTTTTTCCCTCACAACAAAATTTTTCCTTTCATGATCATTTCTCTTGGCCCTACTTATTTTAATACTGCTTATACATTCTGACATTTAATGAAAATGGATACCATTTCTAGTGGATAAAATTGCCCACAAAGATTCCTTTAAGGCATCAGGGCCTAGGTATGGCACAGAGGGATCCCAAAGTCAAATAGGTATGGCTGAGTAGTCCTATAATAGCTCATATGTGTCCACTGATAAGGAGCAGAAAGGCTAAGTATATTTTGAACACACTTTTCAAAATCTCTGCAGTAGAAAAAGAAATTATTCAGATCATAAAGTTCCTAAACATCCCCTCCTTCCTCTACTGCTACTTGTTTCATCAGTGATTCCAGGCAAGGGAAATCACTTCTGCTGTATCTGTGGTCTGGCCATGGAATTCCATCCCTAATTCAATTTCCTTCTCCTCTGTTCCTCTCACCTCCAAGTGTAGAAATCACACTCATCTTTCAGATTCAATTCCAAGGCCATCTGAACCTCCTGTGACTTTTCCCTCTCTCCTATACCTTGTACCTTACATCTTCACAAGACATTCTGTCATCGTAAGTGAATTTGTAGTTCGTATGTACCCATCTCACCCTCTCTTCACTTATCACCCAGTAAACTGCAATTGTCACTCTACCCTTCGAGTGTCTAGGATAATGTTTTCCATATTGCAGGCGCTGAAGATTTGTCAGAGGAATAAGTGTATACATGATCTTAATCTTGGTTTATTACCAACCTTGCATTAATCTGCATGGTGCCTTTATCTGTTTCAAAATGCTGGCACATGTATTATCTCATTTTATCCTCCACAGCAACCATGAAGCTTCAGTAAGAGGATTATGATCGCATGTTTGGATTAGGAAATAGAGGACTATAGTAGTTACATGATTTGTCTAAGGTCACCCAGGTAATGAGTGACTGGGCTAGGATAAAAACCCAGATCTCTTGGCTTTAGTTCAGTGTCCTGTGTTCTCATGGACTCAGTGACAGCCCTCTAATTTAAAAATTAAATATAAACTATGTGGCATTGGAGGGAGGAGGGCCCTTCCAAGAAGTCAAAGGTCATTAGGAGGCCACAGTGCCTCAAAATTTCCTTGGGCTGGCTGCTACGGGTATCTACGTCAGCCGGCCATCAACACAGTCAAAGGTCCTCCCCACACAGAGATTCCTACTGAGAGCTAATCTTTAATAGATTGAATATGGCACGTTGCCAGTTCCCAAGCTAGTTTCCTTCTGGCCTCCATAAACCTAATGATTTTTTCTAGCTAAGATAGATAACAAAACAACAGAAGCTTGCATAGTGTCCTTCACCATAATTTCATTTGAATGGAGTCTCAGAATATCCCTGATGGTAGGTTATTGTCGCTCCCATTTTACAGATGAAGAAATCAAGGCTCAAAGATTAAATGACTTGACCCAGAGTCACCTAGTTAGAGAAGAGCAGAGACTTGAACCCAAGTGTCTCTGCAAATCCTGTGCCATCCATCTGCTGGCTATGGAATACTTTCTAATATTCATCTCCATGAAGATCTGAAGGCAATTCTAGAACAGTCTGCAGGGAATGAGATCAATTTTCTCTGCTCTTTCTCTCTTCACTAAATCTCCTGCAGTCACTTGATGCCAACAGCTTTACTCCCTTGGCCAAGCAATGCATCTACCTTCAGACAGTTGAGTGAGACAGTCAGGAACATTGTCTTGTCTTGCAAAGTGGGCCTAATAAAGAGAAAGTGCTGCCTGGCGGGGGGTGAGGAAATTAAATGAGATCATTTTCATAAATGGCTTGGTTTAGTGCCTGGCATATAGTAAGTTCTCCATAATGTTGCTAATGACGACAATGATGAAGACAATAATATTGATGCATTCATAAGAAGCTACTAACTTATGAGCTTTAACACAAAACAATCTGGAAGAAAAGCATTTCTGGGAAAAATAGTATAAATCAGTCATCCCTTTTGAGAATCAGTGATCATAGAATAAATGTATAAACCATAAAATGATTGTTTTAGGTAGACTGAGGGATGAATGGTATGTGAATGTTTGTCACTGACTCATTTATTCACTTAATATATATGTTAGGAACTGGTGATGCAAACATGAATAAGATATAGACCTGCTTTACAACTTCAAATAGAAAATACTTGGCACAGGGTAATAGATAACATTTATTAAACGTATAACACTGTTCAAAGAACTTCACACGTATTACACTATTCAACACACAGCAATCCTATGGATTAATTCTGTTATTATCCTTCATTTTACAGAGGAGGAAACTGAGACAGAGATCACATCGCTAAGTGGCAAAAGTGAGACCCAAACCCAAGGAGTCTGACTGCAAAGCCAGTATGCTCTTAACTACCGCTCTACACTATCCCTTGGTAAGGACTCAATAAACAGATTTTGAAGTTAACTAATATTTGCAAAGAGAGAGCAAAGAATAACTGAGCGGGACCCAGTGGGGCCTTCAGAGGACAGACCCCTCCCCCCAGGTCCTCTGCCTTAGCTCCTCTCTGAAGTACCTAGATAACTGTATTTGATGCACATTTCCTGAGTTGTTTTACAGATGCTAAAACCCCTACCAAATGGAAGAAGTTGACTACTTGATGACCATGAAAAAGTAGCCTCCAGACCTACTGGAGCCTGAGGACTGATAATGTGAACCCCTGCGACACTGACCTGTTACCTCACCACCAACCTACCCAGAATTGTGCACGAGGTTATCACATACTCTGAGACTCCCCTCACTCACCGTGCATTTAAAATGCTTTCCCAAAACCCATCGGGCAGTTTGGGCTTTTTGAGCATGAGCTGCCCTGGACTCCTCATCTGGCACCTTAACAATAAACCCTGCACTTTCCTTCACCGCAACCTGGTATCAGGAGATTGGCTTTACTGCACACCCAGAGAGCAAACCCACGTTTGGTTTGGTAACATAAGTGCTTGAGCAGAAGTGTCCCCAGGATATGAAGACACTGTAAAGTCAATAGCGATGGTCTCTGAGCTTCCCTGGTGGCGCAGCGGTTAAGAATCTGCCTGCCAATGCAGGGGACATGGGTTCGAGCCCTGGTCCGGGAAGATCCCACATGCTGCAAAGCAACTAAGCCCACGAGCTACAACTACTGAGCCCGCATGCCACAACTACTGAAGCCCGTGTGCCTAGAGCCCGTGCTCTGCAACCAGAGAAGCTACCGCAATGAGAAGCCCGCATACCCAATGAAGAGTAGTTCCCACTCACCGCAACCAGAGAAAAGCCCGCACGCAGCAACGAAGACCCAACCCAGCCAAAAATAAAATAAATAAAATAAATTTATTTATTAAAAAAAAACAGGGGTGGTCTCTGTCTGGGGACGGGGAGGGGGATACCCTGACACACAGCAGAGAAGGCTTCAGAGAAGGGCCTTAGTAATGTTCCTAAGGAAACACTGATAGAGGAAAGAAAGGGCATTTCAGAGGGAAGTTACAGCATCTGCAAAGATTCAAAGTGCCCATGGAAAATTACATCCAGGATTCCAACACAGGAGGCCTGTAGCATTTCCCTTTACTTAAAATGGGGTTAGGGATCCCCTTTCAAAATGGAGGCAGGGATTGCTCATCAAAGGTGGTAGGGAGCGAGGATTCTTCCATCTGCCTCACTCACTCGAGCTATGAGGAGCTCTCAGAGCCGGGGTCCCACACAGGGCCCTGTGCTCAGTGCATAGTAACATGTGCTGTGTGAACGAATAAGCCCCCGTTCCCAACTGGATAGGGGCTGCAGACAAAGCGGGGACAGGACCTCTGAAGCTGTAATGTGTGCCAAAGGTAGATACTTCTGGAGACAGGATGGGAAAGGAGCCACAGGGGAAAATGGAAACTCTAGTAGCCAGGATCCCTTTCATCCAAAGTATTATAGAACCTGTCCTTCTCGCAAGCATCTCTCCTGGCCCCAGGGAAGGCTAGCCTGCCTTCCTTTCCCCATTTTATTCCACTACCTCTAATGATTTTTTAAAAACCTTTTACACTGAAGGGCAAGGAAAGTGGGAAGAGAAAGGTGCTGCATTCTCCCAAGCACACTCCACGCCTACCTTAGCCATTTGTACCAGCCCCAGGTGGAGCCACAAATGCAAAAGAGAAAAACAAAGGCACTCTAAGATGCTGACCCTCAATCTTCGAGCTCTCAAAGGACTGTTGGAAGATACATCTACATTTCAAAGGAAAACCAGACTCAGACCCCGCTGAGTATTTGTAGGAAGATCTGAGTTAAGAACTTTAGGATAGTCTGGATTATCAGGAGAAAGAGAGTTCAGTCTGCAGAAAGAATGGGAGATGGACACCTGGTCAAGGGAATCTTTGGAAATAACCAAAATAGCCCACCAGTCTCTGTGACTATGTTTGTGGACCCCTAGCGGTCAAGGAAACAGAAATGGAAACCACTTTTCTAGTGTGAATGCCTTAGCAGATGCCAGTCCAGGCAGACAATGGCACCTGTCAAAGATACAGCCCCTCCTCCAATCAATGCTTACCATACATAGTTCTTAGGACCTCAGGGAGGACACCCAGGACAGACAACCAGGTTCACGGTGTACGGTTGTAAAGATGGTAGCTTTATGGGTAACCCAAGACAACCCTGTGGTATCTCTTGTCAGGGATTATGCTTCTACCTTCTGGCAGACAGACAGGTCCACATAGAAATTAAGTTCAGTTATAGAGAAATAAACATAAGTTTCTTGCACACTGGAACCAAGATTCACACCTGTTACTCATCCTCCCTATTCTAACAGCCTGAGTCTGTTAAGCTGCAGGATTTACCCTCTTTCAACCCTAATACCCTGTCTGTCACCAAGTGTTGTCACTTTAGAAATGTTTGTTTGGAATTACCTTACCCTCTCCATTCTCTCTGCTAAGTTATCTTTGCCCCTAAACTGTTATAATCCATGTCATTAGAGATATTTATGCAGGTTCCTGGGTCTTAGGAATCAGCCTCATCAGGTCCAAGTCCATGAAGCATTCTTCTCTCACAACTTCCTGCAGCCCCTCGTCTCTGTTCTCTGAGCTCTGAAGTGGTGCTTTACAGCCCAGATCCCATGTATTCTCCAATTTCCTCTTAGGTAATCACTTGTTTTCCTAGCTAGAGTTTTCTTCCTCCAGGGCAAAAACAATGTGTAAACATTTTTAATCCAGGAAAGAAAAAAAGAAATAAGCATATTATGTGCCAACGACTATGCTAGAAGGGTTCCCACATAAGTTCTCATTCACTTCTGACAAAAACCCTTCAAGGTATGGTTGCAGGGTATGTTATGTCAAAGCTTAATTTTCCAAATGTTAAAAACATAATTCTTATATAAACATATAGTGAGTATGTGTCAAATTTTGTTTAGCTCATTATTAAGGAAACTAGCAGGATGGTTAAACCAGTTCAAAAGAGTTACGAAAAACAAGAATTATAGTCAGTGGGGTGGGGGGGAAGGGAATTTGGGGAAAAAAAGAAATGCTGAGAAAGTATTATTAAGTTAGTTGCAAAACTAGTTAATGTCCTACAAGGCAATAAAACCACAACTTTTGTGGCAATCTTCTCCATTTGACAGACATGTATATCATCGCATCTTATTAATTTTCCAGAATTGGAAAATATCTGGACTCTAATCAATTATGCAAATTTACATTTCCCTAAATAGTCAGATGTCCTTTAGGTGGACTTTTTAGAAAATATTCTTAACATGCCATTAAAAGATCACTATATATTCTTTCTGCCTGATTTCCTGTTTCAAGAGTTTTTAACAGTAGGTATAATTTATTCCCACTTTACAGATGTGGACACTGAGGTTCAGAGTAGTGAAGTCCCTTGCTATGACCACGAATAAGTAGAAGAACCATATATCAGTGCTAAAGTTTGTCTGGTTCCAAAGCCCAACTCTCTTCTATTATATTATACAGTTAGGCACATAACATACAGTTAGGTATTCAATAACTATTTCCAAACGGATTGACACAGGAGTAGCATTCAAAGGCTTAGTTCTTAAAATACTAGTTGGATAGTTAATCCCTGTCCCAAGGTGCTTAACTTACTCATTGGCAAATCTTATGCACACAGTAAAAGGGAATTTGGATGATGGTCCTTCAATTCTAGGTCAGATCCTACATTCTAGAAAGGCAAGCAACCGTCTTGATTGCCTCTCTACTGTGAGCAAGATTGTCTTAGATGCAGATATAGCACTTTAACTTTGCACCACTTCTCCTTAGATAATCATTCAACAAATATTTTTGATCACCTACTGGACACCAGGAACCCTAGTCCCACCAGTTCCAAAATTCAAGTTAATATATTTTAAGACATATAAAAATAAATATTTCGTTTTGAGAGTTGTAAGATTTTATTTCAAATGATCAGAAATAACCTAGTGTTAAGTAATGATGTCACTTATTAAAACTGAAAATTGTCTTGGTAGTTAGGAGATCATGTCGACTTCCTTTCCTTTTAATTTCCTACCCTACTGAGCAGTGCCATCAAAGGTGGCATTTGGTAACTGGCAATGAAAGAGAAACACTATTATTTTTCTTTTCAAGACAAATGCAATGCATTTTCATTTGGGAAGAGCTGAACAATTCTGCAGTAAGCTATAGCCCCTTTCCTTTATATATAACTTCAGTAAATCCACTACTTTCTTCTCACGGAACACTAATTCTCATGCTGATCTGTATGGTTGTAGTACTGATTCTGGACAGCAGAGGTCACTATTAACAGATACACTGGATTACCGAATTTTAATAAATGCAAAAGAGCTGGAGAAGGAAGCAGTTTTACCTAAATTCTGTACTCTGTGGTCATTGTACAAAATGACCAAAAATGTCATGCATCCTTTGAGACCCTCACCACCTCTTTCCCACCACACACATACTAGAAAAAAGAGTTTTCAGAAAGAGAGCGTTTACTGGCATTCCACTGATGAAAAAAATAGGAAATTGTTATACTAAGGAAGAGGTTAGCAGCTGCCTGGTTAACAGTACATAAGTACTCAACAGACTATTCTCTTTAAAAACTGAAATTAAAAAATCCCCATCTTTACCTAGTGATAACACAGGCATGAAAATGAGACTCAGACTACAAAACAGCTATTGATTAGAAATCACCTGTTAGCCTGACTGTATAACTAAAAGAACCCTAGGATTTGAGGTTCCCCACCTTTGGTTTGATCAACTGCTGGTAATATTAATAAAACATCCAAATCATAAATAAGAGTTCAAGTCAAGAGTACTAAATTCTAGGTAGCTCTTAACATCTGAAGATTGGACTGTTAGTATCCAGGCCCTAACCGGCCAGTGGTTCTCAAGCTTTAATCTGCAGCAAAATCACCTGGAAGTTCTTGTTAAAACACAGACTGCAGGTCCCATCCCCTGGGTCCTGATCCAGTAAGTCTGCAGTGGGGTCCAATAACCTGCAGTTCTAACTGGTTCTCAGGTGAAGTTACTGCTGGTCCAGGGACCACTCTTTGAGAACCACCGCTCTCTACCAAAGCCTGCATTACACAACCAACACAACACCATGGCCAGATATAGGGGGAGAAAAGCTTTATTCTATTAATTCTAGAGCTCAGCAAGACACATTCTGGTTGGCTGGAACTCAATGTAACAACACTGTTATTCTGTTGATATTTTAATCATGTCCTGTGTCATCCCATTATTTTTCTTCTGCCCTTATCTCCATGTTACCAAATGTTTTACTGGTTATGTTGCTGCTTCCTATCAACCTGTCCAGTACCTTAGTGTCTGTGCTGAATTCTTTATCTCAAGTTAAACAGCTCTGTAACAGAGTTATAATTTCTGGAACATTGAACTTAGAGCAATAGACAAAAATCATAAAGAGACAAAGAGAGTAAGTAAAGCCGTGATCTAATGAGAAGTGTTTTATTAAGAACAGCCAGAAAAGGCCTCCCTAAATCTAGATTTTCTAAATATGGTACTGAGTTCCCCCTCCTTTGGCCTGTTGTTTTGCTCAGTCATTAGCAGGCAGGCTGGATCTTGACTGGGCATTAAATAGGATGCTGTAACACGACATAAACTTCCATGCTAATAGAGAGAACTGTCTCAGCAGTAAAAATATGGAGAGTGAATATAATGCAAAAGCCATAGCAAAATATCACTGACTCATGAATTCGTCTCTCAATCTCCCAGAAATATATATTAGTGCTTTTATAGTTACATTCATTGGGTCAGATGGAGGCAGGTGAATAGCCACAGTACAACTAAAGGGTCTTTAGTGCCCTCATGAAAGAATTCACCTCATTTCTCAGGGCTGTGAGTGACTGAAAATAAGAAATTACAATGGAAATCACACTGCAATCTTCACTCTAGGCTAGGTTACAATGAAGACTATAATAATACATAATAAATATGCAGCAAACCATGCCTGTTAAAGGAGACGTTCCTCTGCAGGCGCCCAGGACTCATCCATCGTGGCTCATACAATAGGCCAACTGCTCCACGTGGCAGGAGCCATGCAACTCCCCGGTAATTACGGGCACGAGAATTTCCTGTGCACGGAAAAAAAGGAAGTAAAAGTGCCTTTAACAATACAGGCCCGTACACACTTGCTTTGCATGCAAAACTGTCCTGTTATAACACTGTCACCCTTGCCTCTTGAGATGAATATTTATAAAGAAGCTTCTGGAACAACAGCTTCATTTTAGACCCAGGCTGCAATCAAATACGTTAGGTTTAAAGGGCCAAGACTTCAGAATGTTAGGATGTCCAGGACGAGGATGACTGAGAGGCAAGATGAATTCTAACCATAACTTCAACACAGTACTTTAGAAACAGTATTTTATTAATTCACTCCACATAGAGACTTCTCCAGGCAGACAGAATTTGCATTTTAACTAATTCACTTTGTGATAAATATCAGAAATATCAGAAATGGAGGAGTGTGCCCCATGAGCGAATAAAAGGTCTAGAGAAATTCCTGTCCACTGGATTCTGGGGTGGTGCAGCCTCTCAGGTCTGTAATTGTCATGTACTGTCAGCAGCTTGCTGCAAAGCACAGAGCATATGGCATCCTCCAAGGATTTGCTACCACTTTTTTTAACATGTGAGTCAGTTGGTTACTCTAGCTCCTCGGTGGGATAATTCAAACAGCTGATCCCAACCAACTTAAAGGTGGGAAAACGCTCTGTCTTAACCTTCTATCTCACTGGTTTGTGTAGCATCACAGTATTTTATCTGTGGCTAATTCAGTAGTTCCTAGATAATTGACCTCACTACCTCTGAAATAAAGAATGGAAAAATTATTCATTCTGTCCACAGGGCACATCAGAACCAAACAGGTAGAGTTATATTTTTATGTGCCAAAAATTAGCTTTTATCAAATGGCATCTTAGATGAAAATAAATTGCAAATTTGTTTTTATTTCACTAACACTGAGAGATATTGGGAATGTCATCGATCTAAGATCAGCTCTGCTTAGAGAAAGAAAAATCTAAGAGACTTTTAAATAATTTTAGTCTTAGTCAAAATCTTGTAATGCAATTTATAGAATAATATTTTCCTTCAATCTATTTTTTGTTTTGTTTTGATCAGAACAGGAGGATGTCTACTGTGATTTTACTAACTATGATGTTATGGACACTTAACATAGAGCAAAAGGTCATGAGTACCAGACTTCTTTGAGTTCTTATCTTTCATGGTTCACAGATCTCATCTCTTCTTTGATCATCAGGGCTGCTCCCAAATTGAATCTCTTTTACTCTCCCTTCTCTCTCTATAGCCAACCATTTCATTCTGGACCAAGAGATTAATGAAATCATGGCTACAGTGAAAAAGAACCCAGTGAACCAAAGGATGATAAATGAGTAAATAAATTTCGAAGAATTTTAGGACAGAAAATAATATGCCTAAGAAGGAAGGTAAACAGAAATACAGATCTGGCAATCAAACTTGAGTATCATATACATTTATGGATAATGAAAAAAAAGAAAAGAAAAAAACCCCTTCCAAACCGAGTTTAACCCCAAAGGGAATCTTTAAAACAGAAAAATGTTTTCACAGCATTTTATTGACACAATTTTCAAGTTTACATTTAATTGTGACTAAAATGGTAAATGAATTCTAGGTTAGACTCAAAGAAAGTATGAGTTGATCCTGGGCAAACACGGCAAAGACAACTGAATTCAGACACAAGTAATTCCCCCCTCTTTCTAAACAATGGCTGTAGTTTCATTAAAATGTCTTCATCAGATAACAAATAAATGACGTGATATAGAATGACACCAAGGAGAAAACCATGACATTCTTCGTAACTGTCCAGCTGCCTCAAAAAAAGGCACACGTTGGCCAAGGGCTTTCCAAATGCCAGTGGCTCTCCCAGATCTCCTGGTTGCAACTGTCAGGAGACTTGGGGTACCAACACGATTTCTCATGGTTTTATATGACAGCTCCAAGTATCCAGCTGCCATGATTCAATTAAAGGAAAACAAAAACAAAAACAAGACTGGGGTCTACATCCTGCTTTTCTCTCCTGGCTTATCCAGGGCAAGGTCTCCCTGTGCTTCCAGCAGCTGTGCCCCCCACTCCCTCCCAATGCCTTATCAACCATCTCACAGTTCTCAGAAAAGCCAGGGAGGCATCTGCTCCAGCTGAGAAGTGATGGGAAATTTTTAAGAGAAAGGATAGCAAGGCAGCAGAGAGAAATTTTAATGACTAAGTAGAAAGGAAGGTAAAAGAAAAAAAAAAAAAAAGAAAGAAAGGCAAGAGAGATTAGATGATGCTTAGCTACAGAACAAGTAGAAAAGAGTGGCTCACTACAGGCAGTCCACAGCTTTTCTGAACCTAAGAACAAAATGCAGCAGCCAGCTGCCATCACCAAGACTGTCACAGGCACTGGAACCCTCCTTTCTGTAAGCAACTAGACTGTACTAGGAGCATTCAGCTTGAACAGATACAGAAACATCAGCCCTGGAACTAAAACCAATGTCCAGAGGCCTCCATGAATGTACCATTGTGTGCAACTCCTGAGAGGGTGACACAGTAGACTGTGCTCAAATATTCTACCTTGTGGTCCCCTATGTGCAATACTTATTAAAAGAGACAGCATTAAATGTGAAAACAGACGGTTGGCTTTTTTTTTTTTTTTTTTTTGCGGTACTTGGGCCTCTCACTGTTGTGGCCTCTCTCGTTGCGGAGCACAGGCTCCGGACGCGCAGGCTCAGCGGCCATGGCTCACGGGCCCAGCCGCTCTGTGGCATGTGGGATCTTCCCGGACCGGGGCACGAACCCGCGTCCCCGGCATCGGCAGGCGGACTCTCAACCACTGCGCCCCCAGGGAAGCCCAGTTGGCTTTTTTTTTTTTAAGCTGAACAAGTACAAGGTATTTTACTATCACAATATTTAATAAGAACATGACTGTCATTTTCCTGAGTTTGATTTATTAAAAAAACATGCAATCAATATTTGAAAGCAGCAGTCATTAAGAGAGTGATCTTTGCAAAATGCAAATTGCATTACAATCCACCCCTCCCACCTTCCTTCCACAAGCATTTCTCTGCTTACCCTTCACTGTTCCCCGGAGAGAGAAGACCCCTGGAAAGCTCTCTACTAGACTGCTGTCTCCTCCTGCAGCCCCGTCTCAGGCCCCTTCTCCGGGCTGAGCCACGCTGTCCGGTTCCTCACACTCACCAAGCTCCTGCTGCCACAGGGTCTTCTACATGCTGTCCCTTCAATGTAGGACACTCTTCCCTTAAACTATTGGCCAACTAACCTCTCTTCTTCCCCCAGATCTTAGTTCCAGAGCCGCTTTCTCAGAGACGCATTCCCTGAGCTCCCTAATGGAGCTAATCCCACTGGAACAGGCTCTTGGCATCCCATGTGCTGCTCTCTCCCTACTGTAACACCACGCGCTTGACATTTGAATGATTGTCTGTCTCCCTCAGAAAACTAAGGTTCATGAGAGTAGGGAGCGTGTCAGCTTTACTTACCATTTGTCTCAGCTCCAAGAATAGTGTTTGACACACAGAAGATGCTCAATAATCATTGAATGAATGAATGAACAAATAAATAAATAAATAAAAATAGAAAACACAGATCCATCATCAGGAAGTTAGCCAGCTTGTTTCATCTCAAAAACTAAGTTTTTGCATTGCAGTTCTTCATTAAAGATTGATTCATTGATTGATTTATCCAATCAGTATTTATTGTGCTTTCTACTAAGTACACTACATATAAAAATACAGTGCTTGCTCTCAGAGCACTTCTAGGTTCTGTAAAGTGCCAGATGGTAAATATTTTCAGTATTGCAGGCCAGACGATCTCGGTCGCAACTACTCAACTCTACCCTGTAGTACAAAAGAAGCCACGGGGGATACATAAATGAAAGAACATGGCTGTGTTCCAATAAAACTTTATTGATAAAAACAAGTAGTTGACTTTGGTTTAGTTGGTTGTTGGTTGGCTGTAGCTTGTCATCCCCTGCTCTAGGAGAAGTAACAGGACATATGTGTAGACATATGTAAGACTTTAATTCACATTAAATACTTTGATTCCACAGACATATGATGGGTCCCTACTATGGGCCATGTACTGGGTTAGGTTTTTTTGGGACACTCAAGATCAAGAAGGCTGGACTTGCCCAAGGGAAGTTCATCATGTAAGGAAAAAGACCCTCATGCCCATTCATTTTTAAGACAGCTTGAAAAGGACGTAAGATTAAAGTCACTACATAACACATACTTTGTAAAAACAAAGTATTCTGAAATCTCAGAAGAGGCAGGGATGCAGGCATTTGGTCTCCTGAAAGATTCGTCACTGCTAAGTGGCATGTGGAAAGCCATGCTTTAGAAAGAGAATCTGAATGCCTTGGGTTGGGTGGACGCTAGGGAAACAGGCAGGGGGGCAGGAGGCCATGTAAGAGCCTGTGAGTATAGCTGGGTAGAAGGCTCTGAGCTGGTGTGGTGGCTGCTGAAATGGGGAAGAAAGGACAGATTCCAGCGACACTGCAGAGGTTCTATCTGTGAGACTGATATGCTAATTGGTTTATACTGTAGTGATATGGCAGGGCTGTCCTTTAACTTACAGAGATAACGCCACAGACGTGCCATCAGAAATTGAGCTCAGGGCTGTTTATCTACCAGTGGTGACGACCGAGGCCCTGAGTCATCAAAACTCCATCTACCAGGTCATCCTATGACCCACATGGCTTTATAAATAAAAGACCAAGGTTAGGAACAGAGTGAACAAGTGAGAAACATGGTTTGCCTGCATTTATGCTCTAACCAGCCTACTATCAAAGCATCATGGATGAATAATGCCCCTTCCATAAAAGATTCTATTTTATGTGTGATTCCGAGTCCAAGAGGGGCCATCTCTTGGTCACTGCCTTTAAAAACCAGGCCTTTTCTGGAAGCCCCAGTTCTAAGCTTACTAACCAGAGCCTGATTTGCAACCTGTTCTTCCCTGGGTCTGGACAGCTGTTCCAGGTATGCGGGCTTACTGGCCCGAGAGACCTGAGGAAGAATTCCTCGACACCCCAAGAGGTACGCTGCTTCGAGCGATGAGCCAACTGCTCCAGCAGTCACTTCTTCTAACACCCTCTGATGGAAATGCTGATGAGAGTGAAAACATGAAAGGGAAGGAAGCGAGGCCGGCCCCAGGGGAGGCGGAGAAGCAAGGGGGCAGCAGAAAGCACCACTGACTAATCATCCTGATTCATCCAGGTCTCTTGGACCATCTTTCACATCCCAACTATCTACAAAGCTCTGCGGGAACCTTCATCAAGTCTCCTCCGCCCGAGAGCCCACATCCTGACCCCCAGCAGGCTATTCTTCACAGAGAATCACCAAGAAGTGGGCTGGGCCTGGGGGCTCCGAGCTCCAGTTCCAGCTCCACTGAGAAACTAACGACAGAAACTAACGACAGTGTCTCTCTTGACACTTCTGCTTCACCCTCAGAGTCTCACAGAAGGGGAAGCACCATTCATCACCCCTAAGCATGATTTTATTGGCACGATGCCTGACTCAAGTTAGAAAAACCACACATTTTTCTTTTCCACAGCTGTGAACAATGTAAGGGGTGGGGAAGCAGAACCCCCAGGGTCGAACCTTCCCAACGCAGCCGATGGCCTGATGTTGGGTAAGTCACCCAACCTCTATAAGCAAGCACCTGTAACTCGACTCTAAGATGGGAATAGTGGCTAGGAGCATGGAAAAGGACCTGGGAAATGATAATAGTCTTGCTAGCTCTTATGAGAGGAGGCATGGAATTTGGAGTAAGATTCAAATTCGTGTTCTGCTCCTCAGGTGAAATGCATGACCTCTTAGAACACTCATCTCTTCTTCTGCATAAAGGGGAGAGTGCCACCTCAAGGGACTCTTAGAGGGTGCAGTGACATAATGTGTGGGAGAGTTCTGTAAACTGTAAGGTACTGGACAGATGTGGCTGTTGTTCCCATAGCAGTATTTTTTTTTTTTTTAAGTGGAGGTACTTTTTTCAATGTGGGGAATATGATATGAATAAGGCACACTGGAAAGTTTTTGGGTTTTAAAAAATTATTTACTTATTTATTTAATTTTGGCTGTGTTGGGTCTTCGTTGCTGTGCGCAGCCTTTCTCTACTTGCAGCGAGCGGGGGCTACTCGTCGTTGTGGTGCACGGGCTTCTCAGTGCGGTGGCTTCTCTTGTTGCGGAGCACGGGCTCTAGGTGCGTGGGCTTCAGTAGTTGTGGCACGCGGGCTCCGTAGTTGTGGCTCGCGGGCTCTAGAGCACAGGCTCAGTAGTTGTGGCGCACGGGCTTAGTTGCTCCGTGGCATGTGGGATCTTCCTGGACCAGGGCTCGAACCCGTGTCCCCTGCATTGGCAGGCAGATTCTTCACCACCAGGCCATGAGGGAAGCCCCCCATAGCAGTATGTGATAAATCACTAGCCAAGTTCAATTGTATCTGTGTTCTGAGAAAAGTACAGAAAGGACATAAAAAGGAGACAGAGACAACAGCGCTCGACGCTGGGGAGATTATGAAGATTATATTTCTCTATGCCAGTAAATTAATTCTTAATGGAGAACTCCTGGGGAGAGAAATCGGCTAAAGCTGAGAGGCCAACTGCAGCACTTTCCAAAGAGAAAGTCATTTTCCTCAGATCAAGTCTGAACTTGGCCAAGTGTGGTTCACTGGATAGTTGAACCTCAAAGAGACTCCAGTCCCAGTGTAAGGTTGTCATTTGTCTCAAAAAGAAGAGAAAAATTCAACTTATTTTTCTGTCAGCAACATAAGCCCTCTGCAGCTCCACAAACTGCAACTGCTTTTGTACAATATTCTGCAAACACTTGAACTAAACCGGATGATGAGAAAAGAATGTAATTGCTGGAGTTAGATCGATTTGAATGCCAGTCCACTGAGAACTTGCACAACCATGGACATACTGTTCAAGCTCGCTGAGCCTTTTCCCTGTGACTATAAAATAAAGACTAGGGTTCATTCCTCATAGGCCTGCAGTGAGGGGCAACACATCAGCCAAACCATCAAGAGAGTGCTACTTAGAGTCTTGGATAAAAAGAGTCCCCTATGCTGGAAGAAATTATGAATGGGGATCAGAAGTCTCTTTGTAACTTTAAATAGTATTATTGGTGTTCATGGATTAATAACTTATAAATAAATGCATATTTGCAAAAGCCACAGATATGAACCATTTTTTGCTAACCTTTTATTTATTTCCCTTTTCCTTCTCTTTTAAGACCTCAGATGCATAAAGTTTGGTTGACCATCCTCATCTCCCCTCACCTCCACACTAAAGGATTCAATGTATATTCTTCCATTTCACCTCCTACAAGTGTGTGTGTGTGTGCACATGCTTGGAGAGAGAGAGAGAGGTCGAGCTTTTCTCTTGCTTGCCTTGATTTTACATATTGATTCCCCACGTGACAGACACATCACAGAGTGGACCCAGTGACTGGTATTCCACAAACACCATGGCAATGAACAGCTTCGTGAGGGTATCTATATGGCCCCAAGTCAGCTTGTCAAAAGTCTGTTCTCATAAGCTGAATTTCTAGGTTATGAGATATGTTACATGCTTAGATGCATTACATAGAGACAAATTCTCTCCAGAGTGGCTGTTCTAATTATGCTTCACTCTTAAGTACACGAAAGGTATGTGCATCCTCACATCTTTGCCAGCACTAGGTATGATTTGACTGTCTAATTTTTGCCTATCTGTTGGGTCTAAAGTGGTAACTCATTGTCATTTTAATTTGTATTTCTCTGATTACTCGTGAGCTTGAGTATTTTGTCATTTCTTTATTAGCCAATCAGATTTCTCCTTTGGAAGTTACCTATTTAACCCCTATTTCCCATTTTTCTATTTTTCTATTGCTGATTCACCATAATTTCTCACTCAATTCTAGATAATAACCTTTTGTTGGTTTTAGACAGCACAGATTTTTTCCACTCTTGACTTTGTATGTCCCGAGTTGAGCATATATCTTTGGTTTTGATATAGTCAAATCTGTCAATATTACGGTTTGTGATTAGGGGTCTTGTTTGAGAATCCCTTGCCTATCTGGAGATCACAAAAATACCCCTTTACTTCACACCAGAGTCTAGAACCAAGGAAAGAGTAGGTGAGTGTCACCTGCCATGTGAGGCCCCAGCTCTCCTCTTGTCTTTTATGTCCTGTAGTGTTATTGCTTCCTATTTCTCCTTGGTTATTAGGCACTGACATGTCTTTTTCCCCCTACTATATCAATCCCTATTCTCAATTGTTTTAATAAAAGTATGGGTAAATATATTTATTATGGCTGATAAGATTAAGGGCATAACTCTTCTCACTGTATCTTTATTTTTAAGAGAGTATATTTTAATGATACGCTAGTACGCAAGAGAGTATGGTATTGTGAAAGGAAAAAAAAAAAGCATGAATCTTTGTGTTGGGCAGACCTAAATTTGAATTGACTGTCAATTACTTTGTAATGTTAATCGAATCATTTATACTCTCTGTGTGGCTTTTGGGAACAATAACAACTTAATAAAATATATTAGTTAGAAATAATAATGAAAATAATAATAACTACTATATAGGATTTATTGGTTAGAAAAGACTAGATTATACTAAGGCCATAAATGCACGCTGACATCGCAAGTGATTAACCAAACAAAGGTTTCTTTCTCTCTCACAGCATCCAGGAATGGTGACTGTTGGCAACTCACAGCCAAAGCCATCCACTGCGCTCAGAGAAAGGAAGGTGCTGCTCCCAAGGCTATGCTCCCCCACCCCCCGCCAGGGCAGCCTACATAGAATGACTGGCTGGGATAGGCTGTGAAGGTCCAGGCCCATTGTCTCAAGTGAGGACAACTCAGGGCCATCCCCATGCTAGAGTTCCATAAAGGACCGGCCAAGTCTTCTGTTGCCACACAACTTCATGGCAGTTCATCCTCTCCCTTTCTCCAATCCTATTCCTTCACAGGTGTTGTACCTGGGAGCACCCAGCAATAAAATGCCTGCAAATCCCTGCCCGAGAGTCTGTCTCCTGGGGAATCAGACCTAAGAGGCTTGGTACTGGAAGGCATTCTAGGATGCCGCCTCTAACGTGGGACTTTAGAGATGAATCACCGGTGTGCCAGCTGGCAAGGAAAGCCCCATCACTTCCGGCAGGTGAAGTTCTAATAGCCCCTGGCATACTGCAGTGGTACAAACTTTTAAAATGTTCACTTATGGTGAAACAGAATGGGATCGCAGTGAAATAAAATACATCAGCAGATGTAATACCTAAGGAGTTTGAGAGGTTTGAGGAAAATGATAATTAGAAGGAGTACGGAATTGAGTGGCTATTATTGGGTCCTATCAATGCACTGGAGAAAGACAATGAAAATCTAAGGATGGTTTATCTCCAATTTAAGGTGAATTGTGAAAAACAGAGGGCTTCCTTGGCAGTACATGAAAAGGCTCTTATCTACTGCAGCCAGAGGGCAGAAAAGCTGAGGATTAGGCTAGGACTTTATTATGGGGAGGTGAGAGCGCCAGTGAAGGCTGAATTCTTAGCCCTAGCAAGTCTGCTACGCCAAGGTCAGGAACCTAATTGGGAAGAAGTGGGGCCCAAAACCTGGTATGGGTACATCTGGATCAATGCATCTGAAAACCTTGAGTCCCCAGATTCCCCAGAACCTCTATCACCTGCAGAAGTGTCCCGAAGTGGTGTCTCTGATGGAGGGGGATCGATGCAGTTTGGGTGGATGCATTCTCTTCCGA
>NW_006794332.1:435186-475015 GCF_000442215.2 Lipotes vexillifer | reverse complement strand
GATCCTATCAGGTACGCAGATCTGAAGCAGTTTGAATTCACATGGGACAAAAAAACAAAACAAAACAAAACAAAAAACTGCATACATTTGTGATCTTACCTCAGGGTTATGTAAATTCTCCCACTCTCTGTTATAATATAGTCTGAAGGGAAGTGGGCCACCTGGACACTCTTCAGAACATCATATTGGTCGGCTACATCAATGACTTTACGTTAACTGGAAATGATGAGCAAGATGTGGCAAGTTGATTGGAGGCATTAGTAACTCTATGAGAATTCAAGGGCCCCCTGCCTTAGGTGAAGATTTTAGGAACCTAGTAACGTGGGACCTGCCAGAACATCCCCTTCAAAATAAAGGGCAAATTATGGCATTTCACACCTCTACCCCTGTGAAGGAAATGCTTTGGAGATGGATCACCTGCCTATACCAGCTGACAAGGAAAACGCCAGGGCTTTGGGTTCTAGAGGCAACATAGTTTATGCTTAGATATTCTGCTCCAACCCATTCACCACATGACACAGAAGACTGCCTGAGCAGATCCAGGCCTCAGTGCAAGCAGGCCTGCTGCTTGGGCCATACAACCTGCCAGTCCCTATGGTGATAGAGGTATCTCTGGCTGGGAATCGCACTCTCTGCATGGAGTGTGTAGTAAAGAATTTAACCTTGTAAACATTTTACAGGGTTAAATTCTATAGCTCCTGGAAGGTAATCAATACTTGCAAGGTGTCTTGGGCTAGCCATATAGTAACAAAGTGATTTCAAGTAACAATGTGATTTCACCTTAAGGAGGCAGCTAGCTCTGCCAGAAAGATCCACAATGTGATTTAGAGCGAAGGCTTTGAGTCATATGACCTGGAGACTGAGATCAAGCATGTGGGCAATCAATCTTGTCTATGTAACAGAGCCCAATTAAAAACTCTGAAGACCTAGGTTTGGATGATTTCCCTGGTTGGCAATACTCCTGTGTGTATCATCACACATCAATGCTGGGAAAGTGCTGTATTCTGACGACTCCTCAGGATGAGGACAACTTAGCCTCCACATTTGCTACTTGCCCAGACTCTGTCCTAGGTAATTTTTTCCTTGGCTGATTTTAATTTGTATCCTTTCCCTGCAATAAGTCATAACTATGAGTTTAACAGCTTTCAGAAAATTCTCTTAGTCTTGCCAGAAAATTATCAAAGCTGAGGGCAGTTTTAGAAACGTCCCCAGACACGCAGTTGGTGTCGAAAGTAAGGGCAGTCTTATGGGAGACCACTTCCTCTAACTTTGTAGTTGGCCTAAACTCCTTGCCTGGAGCTATGGGGCAAGGCCTAATAGGAGAACTACGCTGTAGACCCCTTAGGGTTCTGGAGCAAGGCCACGCCATCTGCATCGGAGAATTATACACTATTCAAGAAACAGTTCTCGGCGTGCCACTGGGCCTTAGAGACTGAGTGTCTGAACTCCAGTGACTGTGCGGCTAGAACTGCCCTTCATGAGTTGACCCTGGCATGTTCTGCAAAGCATAAGGTTGAACAGCCCATAACAATCTATAATGAGATGGAAAAAGTACATCTGGGGTCAGGCACAAGCAAGGTCATACATAACCAGTGAGCTGTACTAGCAAGTGGTCCAGACCCCCATATCAGCGCTGTTGCACCATCACCTCCCCTCAACTCACACCTGCGGTCCCACAGTGGGGTCCCTTAGAACCAGCTGGTGAAAAAAGAAAAAAGATGGTGCTTGCTTTACAAATGAATTGATTCAGTGTGTAAATACGAACCGAAAATGGACTTCAGCTGTCCTGAAAGATAACAGTGAGAGAAAATCTTCCCATTGGACAGAACTTTGGGTGGTCTTCTGCTTTCTGTGGCAAAATAATATACAAGCTCTTGGACAGTCGTGAATGGCTACAGTGGTTGGTCAGAGGCATGGAAGTTAAAGATTGGAAGATCAGGGATAAGTGGGTCTTGGAAAAAGTCAGGTACATGGACCTTGGAACACCCACAATGTAAAAGGCATTTATTGAACAACAAACTTGGCAGGAGAGGCAGAGAAGGAGATACGATGACAGAGTAGTATGAAAGTCAGAGAGAGATTTGAAGATGCTACACTGCTGGCTTTGAAGATGGAGGAAGGGGCCATAAACCAAGTCAAGTAGGCAGCCTCTAGATGCTGGAAAAGTGAAGGAGACAGATCTTCCCTAGTGCTTGACAGAAAGTTCCAACAGGGCAATGAGCTCTACATTTACATGGCATCACTAGCGTGTAGGCACTTGGTAAATATTAATGGATAAGTGAATGAATCACTGAATTAAATCTTCACATGCATGATTCTCTGCCATCATACACTATGCGTGAGCTCTTTTCTGTCTTTGGAATGACCCTTCTCTCTCCTGATAAATCTCGAAAAGTTCTACCCATCCAGAGCAATGTCTACTGCGAAACCCTCTCTTCTCCCCAACATGGTTAAATTCGAAATGTGCTTCCTTCACTGTTCAAACATACTTCCTCCACAGCATTTACTATGGTGAGCTGTATTTATTTATATACCTGAATATCCTGTAAGACTGTGAGGACCTTAGAGGATGGGGGTGATGAATTATTTGTCCAGGTATCCCCTAGAGTCTGGTACACAATAAATTGTTGAACATTTATTGAATGAATAAGTGAATAAGTGAATGAAGGATGAAGGAGGGACAATTTCAAGTCTGTGCAGAATGATTTCAAAACCCAGGGGAAGAATCTGTAGAAACCAGCTAGGGAAGAGATTCTCCCTGCGAGATAGGCAAGGGCTGGGTTTCTGGGGACCAGCCAGAGGAGCGGTTGCGGAGGCATCTTTGATGTTGCTGCACAACAGCCTAAAACCCAGAAGAGGAATGTTTAATTGTAGGGATGACAACATGAATGGTTCCTCCTTGGACCATGAGACTCAGAAAGGAGGCGCCGATTACATCAGACTTCCCAAAGCTCCTAGCCCCAGCCCCCTGGGGACTATGTCTGAGCAGTGTACACTCTAACAGACAAGTAGACATGGGCTCTGAAATCAGGCTGCCTGGGCTCAGATCTCAGCTCTGCCACCTACTAGTTGTGTGACCTGGGTCTCAGTGTTTACATTTTCTATGCCTCAATTTCTTCATCTGTAAAATGGGGATAATAATAATACATACCACTAGGGGTGTCTTTTTGAAGTTTAAAATAGATGATATATGACATGTGTTTAGAATACTGCCTGGTACATTAAAAGCAAACAATCAGGATAAGTTATATGTAGGAAAAGTTCAGACTATCATTTAGAATCATCTAAGAAAGGCTCTCAGGACTATAGAAAAGAGATTTCTGAAAAACCACAGAAATGGTGACTCAGACTGTTACAGAACTTTGTAAGATTCCTGTAAACTTTATAAGTCCCCAAGGGCTTATATATTTTGCTCACCTTTATTTATAGTCCCACAGAGGTCAGCAGTTAAAATCTCTAAATAGAGTCTCTATGAGTTTAGCTGGGGGGCATTAATGAAGAGGGGAGCTTAAAAGGATCATTCAGCTACCAAATCTGTTTTGGGAGAAGGGCAGCCCCCAACATCAAGCAGATGCTGGCACCTGAAAGAAGAAAGGGAAGTAAGCCGACTCCCCAGGCCGTGGGAACTATAGGAGTGAAGGCAACAAGGGACTTCCCAGGATAAAGAATGGGCTCCGAGGACTTAACCTGCAGGCACGCAGCTCCCTGACCATGTCTAAAAGTGACCTTCTCATCTCTGCCTCCAAAGTGTCCCATTTTCTGGCAGGTAACCATTCTTTAAGTGTGTCACAATAATGAACTCGAAGTTGTTTTTGTTATTTACTTTCTTCCCTTTTATTCTTCATATAAATCCTATCACCAAAGGTTATCTATTTTTCTGTTTCTAAAGTTTTTCCATTTTATTATTGAAATATAAAACATGTGAAAGCATATGTCCACTTTAAAGGACAATAACAAGTACCTGTGTACCCCTCCGTCCAGCTTAAGAAACAGAATACTAGGAGGGCCTTAGATGTCCCTAATGGGTTTCACTCTGATAATCTTAATGACTTCTTACTTCACCAGTTCCCAGGGATTCACCCTCAGTGCTCTAATTTCACTGTTGTCATCAGATTATCATTACCTCATGCTAAGACCAGAGCTGTAACTACTTTATTCATTCAAAATATTATTGGCACCTCCTACTACATGAGCAGCACGCTGGACCTTACGGATATCAGAGTTGAAGCCCTGCCCTCCAGGAGGTTAGAATTGAGGGGCCAGACAGACCAGAGATGGACAAGTACAACCAAATGTCATGAACACATGACAGAGGTAGCACAGGCTGGGGGAGATCCTTGGCTCGTCTCCCTGTCTCCTATCTCTCCAACCCTCCTGCACTCCATTTTTATTACATTATACTCCTGGTCTAGGGTTAACAATAATTTCCCTCTACCTGGCCTAATAAGCTTCCAGGATCTGGCACAAGCGAGTGTGCACCAGGTGTAGATCTGACTCTAAGCTCTCAACCTTACAAGCTGTGTGTCATCTTAGAAACCTCTTAACCTCTCTGAGCTTCGGGATCCTCATCAGTAAAATGAAAATCATGATACCATCTCCTACTGAGTTAGTGTAGGGATGGATTCCATGATAAATGTGAAAGTATTTTGTCAACTAAAAAGCACTATGCAAATGTTTTATGGGATGTTCTCTTTCTCCCCTTTTGTCCTCGTTAAAATGTATCCTCATTTAAGATGCAACAGTATGTCTTCCAAGAACCCTGAAGCTTCCAGTCAATCTCTTTGCTCCATTGAACCCTCTTGTTATTTTGGTCAGCACCACACAGTTTGGGCTGTGATGACTTTATAGGAGTGAGTTTAGTTTCTCAAAACAGGCTGTGAGCACTTTGATAGTAGTATCATGTCTCATGTTTTCCTAGTGTTCTCCCAAGATCTAAAACTTTCTTTAACACTGAGAACTTTCTCACATATTCACTGCTTATTGAGCAGAGTATGACCAGCACAGTGTTAGAAATCAACTGTAGAAACAGTTTTGATGTTATTTTTATATATTTCAGCCAAAATTGGTTATAAAATTAAAATGGCTGCAATGAAGAAACTACCAGCAATACCTGAATATCTAATGTGTTGTTAAATTGACATCAAATGAGGAATTAGAAGTTCCAAATTTGAGGGACTTTCCTGGTAGCGCAGTGGTTAAGAATCCTCCTGCCAATGCAAGGGACACAGTTTCGAGCCCAGGTCCAGAAAGATCCCACATGCTGCGGAGCAACTAAGCCGGTGCGCCGCAACTACTGAGCCTGCGCACCACAACTACCGAAGCCCATGGGCCTAGACCCCATGCTCCGCAACAAGAGAAGCCACCACAATGAGAAGCCCACACACTGCAACGAAGAGCAGCCCCTGCTCACCGAAACTAGAGAAAGCCCGCACGCAGCAACAAAGACCCAATGCAGCCCAAAATAAATAAAATAAATAAATTTATAAAAAAAAGAAAAAAGAAGTTCCACATTTGGGTTTACATTCCCCATCTTTGACTGCATCCCCTCAGACAAACCTTTCAATGTAGCCATATGCCTCAGTCTTGGCATCTGCAAAATGAAGTCATTAACAGTTGCCTATCAATTCTGAACGAATTAAGGTTCAATATATTCTATGAATAAGGCTTTGTAATGCCACAATCTTCTAGAAATAAAGAAAGGAGTCAAACATTGTTCTGGGTGAAGATTTTTTGGATATGACATCAAACAGCACAAGCAACAAAAGCAAAACTAGGTAAGTGCAATTGCATCAAACTAGAAGTCTTCTTCAAGTAAAAGAAAAAATAAACAGACTGAAAAGTCAACCCACAGAATAGGAGAACATATTTGCAAATCATCTATCTGATAAGGGGTTACTATCCAAAATATATAAGGAACTCAAACAACCCAAGAGCAAAACAAAACAAAACAAAATAACCCAATTAAAAAATGGGCAAGGCACACAAATAGACATTTCTCAAAAGAAGACATACAAAAGGCCAAAACATATGATAAGATACTCAACATTACTAATCATTAGGAAAATACAAATCAAAACCACAGTGAAATATCACCTCACACTTGTTAGAATGGCCGTTACCAAAAAGATAGAAGTTTTGACAAGGATGTGGAGAAAAGGGAACTCTTGTACACTGCTTACAAGAATGTAAATCGTTACAGCCATTATTGACAACAGTACGGAAGTTTCTCAAAAAATTAAAAATAGAACTGCCAAATGATCCAGTAACCCCACTTGTTGTTATATATCCAAAAGAAAGGAAATCCGTCTCTCGAAGAGATATTTGTAGTACCATGTTCGCTGCAGCGTTATTCACAATAGCTAAAATATGGAAACAACTTAAATGTCCACTGAGGGATGAGTGTGTGTGTGTGTGTGTGTGTGTGTGTGTGTGTAAATGGAATGTTACTCAGCCTTAAAAAAGATGGAAATCCTGCCTCTTGAGACAACATAGATGAACCTGGAGGACATTATGTTAATGGAAATAAGCCAGATGCAGAAAAAAAAATACTGAATGACCTCACTTATATGTGGAATTTAAAATAGTTGAAGTCATAGTAACAGGGAGCAAAATGTTGGTTACCAGGGTTTAGGGGGAAGGGAAAATGGAGAGATGTTGGTCAAAGGATACGAAGTTTCTGTTTTACAAGATGAATAAGTTATGGAGATCTAATGTACAGCAATGTGACCATAGTTAGCAGTACATTATCATGTACTTTAAATACGCTAAGAGGGTAGATCTTAAGTGTCCTCGCCCCCCCACACACAAACGGTAACTATGTGAGTGATGGATACATTAATTAGCTTGATTGTGATCATTTCACGATGCATACATATATCAAAACACGTTGTATACCTTAAATACATATAATTCTTTTTTATCAACTATACCTCAATAAAGCTAGAAAATGGGTCAAACATATTCAATATATCTTTATATTTATTACTGCTTCAGCTTTATCCCAAGTTAGCCCCAGATATCATCATAGACATCCACCAACTCCACGGATGAAGTGAATTCCAAAATCTGTTTTACTTAGCCTAAAAAAAACTGAAAAGGTTTGAGAGTGAGAGGATACACATGGAACTGCAGAGAGGGGAGGGGATGCTGGCAGAACAAAGAAAGCTTCTAAATCGCACCCTGAAAGCCTCGTTTTCCTCAGTCCAGATTCCTTCTCATGCCCCCTGATCGTCAAGCTTTAAAGTGAGAAAGAACAAATTGCTCTGAATGTCAGAGAAATTATGATCCCTTTCTCATCATTTCCCTTTGATTTTATGATTAGCAGTTGGCAACCTAAAACAGAACCTATTTTGGGATGATCTGGGAGATTGGGTTTGACATAAATACACTACCATGCATAAAATAGATAGCTAGTGGGAATCTGCTGTATAGCACAGGGAGCTCAGCTTGGTGCTCTGTGATGACCTATTTGGGTGGGATGGGGGGGGGTGGGAGGGAGGTCCAAGAGGGAGGGGATATATCTATGCATATAGCTGATTCACTTCATTGTACAGCAGAAACTAACACAGCATTGTAAAGCAATTATACTCCAATCAATTGATCAATCAATAAAATAGAACCTTACAAAACAGAGTCAGAATTCTGACTTTTAATTTTTTTAAGTTGTTCTGCTTTCCATATCCAGAGTTTGTCTATATTTTGAAAAGTTCACATTGACTATTGGTACAACTCCAAACATGCACCAATAGTTGGTGTTAAAGGTAAATAAATAAACCATTGCCATTAATTAATGTAACTTATCATTTCTTAAAGGAAAGGTGCAGAGTGGAGCAGAAGAGGATAAGATTTAGAACCAGAAACACCCAATTTGCAACCCAGTTACTTCCCGTCTAGATCATGGGCAAGTTACCTTCTCCAAGACTTAGTTTTCTCATCTATACAATTTACCCTACAAGACTGATGTAAGAATTAGAGTGAATGTATGTAAAACATCCATCACAGTATTTCTCTGAGTAGTTACACAATGTTAAAGATCTTTCTAGGCTAGCAGCTTGCATTAAATTCTCTTTAATCTAGTTTTCCGTATCTCTATTTCCACTGGCCTTGACCCTAGGGCTTGGGGGAAAAGTGATCAGAATATCCTGGCAAGGAGGAAGGAAAGGAATAGTGTTTGAAAAACAAAAGCATGTTCAATATTATCATTATTTTGAATTGGATAATTTGGTTTATTAGGGACATGTTTCCAGGTTCTCTATAGGAGCCATTGTCCATCCTCCTGGTCATTTAGATTTTGTTTCAGGTGGGTTGAGGTTCTGTTGTTTTTGTCACTGTTGTTTTAATGAATGCCAGAATTGATCATTGTCACCCTAGAATAACTTCCGAGCAGACATAGTTTTAACAACCAGCATTAACTGTGGCTATAGATTTCCTGGTTGCATCTGCACGGCTGCTGCTTATAACGCTAGAGTTCAGAAAGGTAACGAGTGTCTGACAGCACACTTCTGGCATTTGAAGATTTTATTTGACAGTATCAACTGCAGTTAACTGAACACCCACCAAGCAACCTTGATAAGAGTATCTCTTGTGGTTTTGAGAGTCAGTCTGATACTGCCTCTCAAAAGAGGTTTGGGCTCAAAATTCACAACAGCTGGTCCCATCCCCGATTCTACATTGGATTTGCTCTGTGACCTCGAGTATTTTATTGAAGCTCTTTGGCACTGGGCAGCATCCGTAAAATTGGGGCAGTATCACTGTAACAGAGTGTCAACTCACAGTTGGGTGGCATGGCATTCCTATTACAAGCAATGGGATGGAAGCACTACTGAATATGGAGTAAATCTTTTGGCTGACAAACTGAGCTGGGAAGGCAGGTCATAAACCCAGAGGAAAAATGAGGAAATAAACTCAGTGGAATTACCATGGATTACTAAGACTTCTGCAAATATAGTTTTAGAGAGACTAGTGTAATGATAACAGTTAAGAGTCAGGAGGACCCTGTGCCCACATCAGAATAGAAGGACAGGGAGATTGGGGACTCTAGCTGGCCTCCATTTTAACACTTGAAGCTACAATTATGGTGCTTTTGCTGGGCATCACGGTCAGTTCATTTGCATTTCCCTGTCTGATTGGCTGAATTCAGGCTTTGACATGGCTTTTGGCTCTAATAGTAGGTGAGACTCGTGCTATCAAGAAAAGTCACACATGCAAATAGCCCTCAGCTTCTGGCTCTTATCAGCTGCAGCCATAGGGGAGGAGGGGAGCTGTGGTGTGTCTGTTTATGAATTCAGTGGCCTAGAGCCCAGGGAAATATGGGGATACTTTATTGCCACAGCTACTACCTCCTGATAAATGGAAGAGAGACTGTGGCTGTGAAAAAGAGATCAAAGTTACTGCACTAGGCTAGGATGTCTCACGAAAGTGCTGCTGCGTAGGAGCATGTGCTGGGGAAGGCACCTGGACGGAACCAGAGGATGGAAGAGAATCCTGTCACTGTCTCCCTAAAGTAGCAAAGCAAACCCCCAAATGCAAGCATGATGCAATGAGAGGATTCGATTTGAGAATCGGGGTGCAGAACGCAGTACGACTCCTGACATTGGGGAATATCCCCGGTCAGGGGTGTTCAAGGTGTCGTCTACACACTGAGTCACCACCTATGGCAACACAAATACAGAAATTGAGGGTAAGTATCGACAGACTTTTATAGCAGTTTCCTAGAATGTCTATTGAATCTAACACTAAAAAAAATTGGGCTTGTATTTTGTATGTCTTTTAAAATTTTTTATGTTTCTAATACTTCGTTTTTATTATGCTTTACCAAAGTATTGGTTTACGAAAGATTTGGAAATTACATTTTCAAAAATGATCTTCACTACATATAACAGGTTGAGAAGCAACAGTCTCATCCTCAGCCCATATTAGTCCCTTTAGGTTAAAGGGCTTTGCAAACACACATGCTCCAGGCTGCATGTGATCTCAGTAAGTATCTCTTACGCACTAAATAGCACGTTGGTAGGAAAGGAAGCAGAAATAGTGTACGTAGAGCCACAGAAAAGACTATAATCAGAATGTCTGTGTTATAAAGGAGTAGATTTAGATTCAAGGTATGTATCAGTCTGGGTTTAATCAGGAGACAGAAAGTCTCACAGTAATTTAAACAGGGGAAGTTTAATTTGAAAAATAAATAAACTATGGTAGAGGAAACAATACAAAGATGTAGAGAGCACTCTAAAGGGTGCCCTAGGGCTGAGGGAGCGGACCCACAACTGGGGATCAGACCTCACTGGAGGAAATGGAGGGCTGAGAAGTCTGCCGGGTTGCCTGATCCAGAGCTGGCCTACCGCTGCAGAGCAAGCAGCTACCAGCCTCCACGTACAGCTGTGTCAAAGCTGGGGGCAGGGAGGTGGACACTGCTGGAGGTACGAGACCTGGAGTGGGCAGTGTTTAAATCACGAGGGCCAGGGCAGGCTGTGCATTGGCACACACTAGGCACATGGCCGGGACAGAGCAACACCAGTCACGTGAGCCCCCTCCTCCTCCCGCAGAGCTCCTCCAGCGCCCTCTGCTGGCAGCGGTTAACAGCATGCTCACTGTAAAGGGGAAATGCTTACTGCCCAGTCCACTATTACAGAACAGGAACTCAAGGCTGAATGCGGAGCTAAGGGCCCATACACTGATAACTGGTGTAGGATTAGAAGGAACACAACTACACACAACTATCACAACGGATGATGAGAAAAGCTGACTTAAGAGGCAATTCCTCATAATAACTCAATAGGTCTTATTATCCCCATTTTACAGATGAGAAAACTAAGGTTCAGAGAGGTTAACTAACTCACCCCAAGCCACAAAGCTAAAAAAGTGGTGGAACTGGGATTTTAACCCTGGAAATCAGGCTCTAGAATCCTCTCTTTTTAACCATCATGTGATGATGCTTGTTGTTGTGGGATAATAAGTAATAACAGCTAACACTCACTGAGAACTTACTAATGTCAGGCATTAGGTTGAGTACTCTATAGCCCTATTCTCATTTCATCTTCATCACATGCCTATGAAATAGAGACTATGGCTGTCCCCTCCCTTTTGGAGATGAAGAAATAGAGCTTCACAAGGTTAATTACTTTGCCGATGGTTGCCCGGCTAGCAGGTGGTTTTGCTTCCAGGTACTCTTGCTTCTGACCTTGTGCACATAACTACGCACTTCTCTTTGTACAGGAGGAGTAAGAGAGGAAAGAACGCTGTGGTCAGAAGCATCAAAGAAGGCTTTGGCAGAGAGGTGAAGCCTAAGGTGGACTTTAAGGTCTGGCAGGATTTGAATGAGCAAAAGTGCAGAGCAGGTTTGCTTATTTGGCATACAAACATTTTTTGTCTTTATTATAATGCACTTCCACACCTTTAAAAATCTAGAGATTTCATAAAACATCTGGATTTCTAGCTTCTAAAAATGTGGAAGATATGTCAATACTAGGCTATACTGTGATGTGGCACCCTTAACTAGGGCCTAGTAGTGCCTGTGCCCTGTAGACCCAGTGTGCCTGGTCCAGTTTGCCATGCTCCCCACCACTCCCTGTTGTATCACACCCATCTGCTTCACCCATTTATTGTTTCACTACATGGCCCCTGTGGGAAAATGAGACTGAATGCAGAGGCAGAGAATCTCAGGCTGGAGAGAAAGTATGTGGAAAGGCCTGAAAGCAGAGTTTATCATGCTGTGTGTCTGTGTGCACACGCATGCACACATGTGTGTAGTCCAAGTCAGAGAAAAAGTAGGGGAGTAAGAAGTGAGTGATGGCACCATCTAGAGCAGAATGGACAGATTTGATGGGAGTCGAGCAACGTAATAAAGGAAGGACAGAGACGCATTTCAGCAGCGAGATCTTTATGAATGACTCCTCTCAGGAGTTCTGGACCTGGGGGTATGACATTTTGAAAGTTGAGCTGGGTAGGAGAGATTACATAAGGGAGAAATGGGTGGCGAGAAGACTTGGGAGGACATTGCAATGACCCGCATGGAAAGCAATGAGAGTCTTAGACCAAGAAGGAACTCTTGCTTCTGCCTGGTTCAGCCAAGAAATATTTAGCACCTTGTCTAGCTATATTTACTTAAGTCATCCCTGGCATAGTAAACGGAGTGGGGAAAGGTGATGTTTGGGCTAGAGGGCTGATCTGGAAAAGAGATGATTCTTCACTACTTAACAGATGGGGGAGATTAAACAGCAGAGTGTTGGCAAATAGAGAAATGTCACAAAAGGAGTCTGCAATAACCTTAAGCCATGAGTGTCTCTTTTCTTTTCCTTCTACTCAGTCTACACCCAATCCTTGCAAATTCCTGTGCACTTAATAAAAATAGTGTATGTGAAAGCAGTTTGCATAAGCTGGGCACATAGCAGGTGCTCAGTAAATATTAGCCTGAATTGAGACAGACATTTCAGTTTGCCCATCTATATTTCTGTCAGGTCTGCAAAGACCAGCTTCAGCTGTAATAGATTCAGTACTTGGAAGGCATTACCACAGCTCAAGAGGAAGGAAACCACTAATGAGGAGAAACTGCAGCAAGAGGAATAGGATGAAAGAATAACACACATTTTTATTCCTACAGGAAATAATTGCCTAGAAATCACATAAACTTTCCCAAGTTGAAAAAGAATACTGCACTTTCAATCCCCTCTAAAAGCACATGATCAAGTGACCACGTTTTAACCCTGAGTTGAGTTGTTTGGCATAGCAAATACAATAACAACCAAAGTCAGTATAACATACTCTTTCCGTTATGCATTTCCTTTCATCAGTGGGTTTCAAAGGGTTGATGTCAGTATGGGCCTGAAATACCCCAGCCCAAAGCATTTAAGTTATGGGGACATGAAGAATTTCTTCTCCCATGTTACATTTTTTATGGGAACAGTGTGATATAGTATAAAGAGTATTAATATAAAACATCAAGAATTCTACTACTAACCTGGCCAGGTATTGAGACTTTGGGCAAGTCACTCTACCTCTCTGGGTCTCAACATCTCCCTATAAGACAAGAGGAGATTACAGGAGATCAGCGATTTCCAAATCGACGTGGATAACAGAATCACATGGTGGGCTTTTAGAAACACAGATTCCTGGGCTCTACTCACAGAATATCTTGAGATGGATCCAAAATCAGGCCCTTAACAAAGAATCACAACATCTCAGTGGCATACATCAACAAATATTTAAGTCACAAGTCTGTGGACTGGTTGGACATCAGCTGATCTCAGCTGGGCTCAGCTGGAGGGCTCTGCTGATCCTGGCTGGCCCAGTCACATCTGGAGGGGCAGCTGGGGCTTGAAATTTGAGAGCTGGGATCCAAGGGGGTAGCCCAGCTCTGAGCAATGTGTATCTTATCCTACTCCAGGGACCAGCATACTATATTGGGCATGTTTTCTCGCAGCAATAGCAGAGGTGCTCCAGACAAAACCCCTGCTAGGTAGGTGTTATGACCCTCATCCTTTTTCCTTCTTTTAGACAAAGAACATGGCAAAGAAAGATGAATCCTCTTGCTTAAGGCCACACAGCTCAAACATTGCAGCATGTGGTTTCTATCCCCATTTGGCTCCAGAGTCCCTGCTCCTGTCACTGCACGTCCACTGCCTTAACATGGGTTCCTACAAGGACCTACCCAGAGTCAGAGACCCTAAAAACTTCCTGAGAACCCTAAAATCTCCATGCCTCCTACAGAAGGTTTTGCATCTCTGGTGGCATTTATTCAGTTTTATAACATGGTCACTTACTAGTTGAGAGTGCCTGGGCAGGTTACTTAAAACTGGGCAAGTGCCTCAGTTTTCTCTTCTATAAACCAGGTATAATAGAACTTGCCTCATAGAGTCTCTGTAATGAGTAAATGAGTCGATAATTGTAATACGATGTATTATGTATATATACAAAATCTGGCACATGGTAAGTGCTAATTAGGTGCTTGTTAAACAAATAATGGTCTCATTTGTACACCTATCTTGTGTATAGGATATAGAGTGGTGATTCTCAAAATATGTTCCATAGAGCATATTCCACACCAAGTGAATTAGAAACTTTGGGGATGGATTCTAGTGATCTGAGTTTTACCAAGTCCTCCAGGTAATTCAGATGCATGCTAAAGTATGTTAAGAATCCTTCTGTCTTCTGCCTCTTATTCGAGAGTTCAATAAATAAATATCGAAGTAATTAATGGCATTTGACACTTATTGAGCCCTCCAATGCATCAGGTACTACACTAGACACTTTTAATCCTCCCAAACGCCCAATGAGGTAATTGCTATTATTATGCCCAACCTGCAGATGAGAACAATTGAGGCACAGGGTAACAGCGAGTAAATAGGCAGATCTGAGATTTGAACCCATTCTGTCTAACATCAGAATCCACACTCTTCAACCTCACATCACACGACTAAAGGGATGATGTTGAATAAATCAGGCATGGACAAAGCTCTGGCTTTGGGCACCAACCTGCCCTCCATGAGCACCCACCCTCTGTAGGGACTTATGGGCAGAGAGTAGCTGCTCTTCTCTAGGATCAGAAACGACTGCAGCGTCTCCCATCTGCTGGAGCCTCAACCTCCACCTTGCTGGACGCTAGACCCCACCTGCCATAATCTCCCCAAATTTGCTTAACCTTCCTGCCTTGGCTGCCTTCCTAGACTCACTCTGTTTTTAGACGCCTGATGTTCAGGATTCTACCAGATTTGCCGTTTTCTTTGGTCTCCAACGAAACTTGAGTTTCCCACCAAGTCCCTCCCACATCTCTGACCTCTTGCTTGGCCATCCCTGGATGTGCCCAGAAAAACATATAGAAACTGTTACTGTTACCTGACTTCTCAGAAACACACACACTCCTAAACATATTAAGAGTTTTGTGAGAGACTCACAGAGCTGGCTTATTTGGCAAATTTTAAAGCCACACTATCAACTTGTGCCTGGTTCCTAAAACACAGAATGAAATATCCTGGGTTTTGGCAAAGGGACCATTTTTAAGGGCAGCTGTTGACTCTCAGAATGTGTATTTCTTTGAGGACAGTTATGCGAGATTATATAATCTTCTCCCTCCATTCACTGCCATTTCATCTGGGCCATTTCAGCTTTCATCACAGCCATAACGCATATGCTTGTGTGTGAAGTGCCCGCCGCTAAATCCCCATGCAGGGTGGAGAGCAATAAAGGAAACCTTGACCTCACCTGGCATGGAGGCCAGCAAAGCTAGCCAAAGAAGGAGACAAGAGACAGAGCCCGGCTCAAAAGGGGCACCACCCTCCCTCCCCGGGCCTCCGAAAGAGGCTTCAGACAGAGTGAGAACGGCAGACAGAGGATGCCGGTGCACATGTGCTGTCAAGAAGGGCTCGCAGAGTCCGAGGATGCCCCAGAGGAGAGAGCAGCTGCTTTTGTTTCCTCGGAGGCAGAGCCCAGTAGGGAGTGGGTAAACCAGGAGCCAGGGAGACAATGACTAGAAAGGCATTCCCTGGTGTTCTAATGAGGCAATTAGAGCCACTGAAGTTTCCAATGTCAGAGCAGGACAGGGCTCTGAAGACCCCAGGCCAACCCCCTCGTTTTGCAGAAGAGGTAACTGAGGTCCAGATGGGGAGAGTGACTTGCCCAGAGTCACAGAGCCAATTAGGGCTGGGAACGGAACCATAATTCTCTGCCTCTGCCGGAACCAAAACCCTACCCATTGAAGGGCCGCATCTGAGGTCCAGTGGAGGAGAAAGAAGCTCGTAGCAGTAGAAGCATTTTCACTCCGAGCAGCCTGGCTGTGGGATTCCTTCAGGGGGCACAGTCCAGGTACAGGAGGATGCCTAAGCAGTCGCTGACCAGAAGCCTGGGGTCTGGGTGGGGAGGTGCGAGGGGCTGAGGAGGGGATGGAGGCTAGGGTGACAGTGAAGTGCGCGTGTCAGACACTATGAGGCTATGACTTTTACCTCCCTGTGCCACGTACTGTCATATCCCTGCCACCGCGAACAAAAGTATGCTTCATCTCTGCATTTCTAAGGAGCCCATTCCCAGGGTTCTCAGGGGATCCTAGGAGGCGGAGAGTCCCAAGATGCCTGAGTCTAGAATTCTGAGGGGCCTCCCAGGCCTGGAGGTCACCAAGCCTCACAGTATTTCCTTAGTCCTTAACAAGCCCAATAAATCTGCTCACAAAAGGCGAAGAAAGAACCTGAAGAACGTGCCCTGCATTCACGCCACTACCCACCCCTGCTCCCTGCACAGCCGTCCGCCTAAGTTGCCTCTTAGTGTGCCCTTCTCCCTGAACAGGCTCAGCAGTTTGCATCTCTGCTGTTCTCCTTTTTAAAATGACAGAAAAACACTCAGCAGAATGGGGCCTGCCAGAGCCAGGCTTCTGCCCACAGCAACAGAGGCACAGAAGGCAACCTGACGTTTAGCCGACGTGATCTTCCCACCCGTTCACACACACCACAAAATAGACTGTAACAGATAAGGTTCGGAGAGCGGGGCATGAGGAAGGGATCGAAGGAGAAAAGGCACCGTGATCTTTTTATCATGTACAACTCAGTCAACATTTCGTAGGTGGATTCTCGTGCGTGAGTCGCTGGAGAAGACGGGGTTCTGGACACGCTACCCCAACATGAGGCGCCTGGCGTATGGAGTACTGTGAAGCTGAAGGGCGCTCTGAACTCCTCCCTTGGCCGAAACGGGTCCTAAAACCCTCCTGTGAGAGGTGTCCTCCCCCATCCTGAGGGAAGGAACACCCTCACCTCTGAAGACGAAGGGAGGCCAAGAAGACGCTGAACTAACAGGCCTTGCTCAGCTCCCGCGCTTCAGTACCCCTAACCTCACACCCCTTACCCTGTCAGCTTCCTCCACCACTGTGCACCCTTCGTCAAGCCTGGCAAAAGGATACTCAGCTCTAACTGTTTCTTTGGGTCCTTATTTCTTTCCGAAGGCTCCTGTGTTATGTAAAACAACTAAATCTGTATGTTTTTCTCCCGTTAATCTGTCTTCCTCAGTTTAATACTCAGACCCAGCCAAGAACCCTGAGAGAGATGAGAAAAACCTTTTCCTTCCCCACAGAGATCAGTGATAAGCCCTCAGTTGTGGGTTTTCTTCCCCTCTTTCGCTAGCCTTTGAAGGGGGAAGGAAGAAGATATGTGAGAACTATCTAATGTATTGGTGTTCTTTATTGCAATTAATTCTTCAACACCCCAACATTCTCATGCTGCAGAGGAGCCTGTTGTGCATCAGAGAGGTTAAATATGTCACCCGAGGACACCTGAGATTCAACACCCCTGTGCTTTTCCAAACCGCTTAGCTCTGTGGCTTTCTAAAGGTGCTATATTTAGGGAAATGGAGAAGATATTGTCACTCAGAAGCCTACATGTTCTTCCAATTAAAAAGATATGCCAAAAGGACCTCTTCTGTTTATCTTTTTTATATAATATACCCACTAGCACTTTCAGCTGTCAGTAATATTGCTCACTATCCATTCGCAGACAGAATGGAGGAATTCATCAGAAGGTAGAAACACTCCACAGCAACTACATAAGAAGCCCTACAGTGGGACTGGGCACTTCATCCGTGTTCACGAGGCACGAAGAGCAGTGGCAGGTGCATGTGGAGTGTGGCTAAAAGAAATGTGGTTCTCAACTTGGAGCTGTATGTGAAATACAGGCAGTCTGTAGGGCTGTGAGGGTATGTGATATGTTTTTTAGAATGGCCATTTTTCCCCCTAGGGTTCTAAAGCACCAGAAAATAATCTTACAGAATACAAAGCAGATAATTCAGGCTTCAGGGTGGTTCAGGTGGAATCAGACTCCGCCCCGTTTACAAACAGAGGGGAGCCCCACTCCGCATTCTGCCAACAGCCAGGCTCTGTCATCCTTCACTGCCTTCTGAGAAGTGCATCTGCTTTGAACTTGGGAGCAGGCACTCAGGACTGAGACTAACAGCCAGAGGCTGGAGACTCGCACTGGGGTATCTCTTGGTCTGGGAGATGCTGGGAGCAAGACTGAGAGGAAGGTATGGAGATTTCCCATACACCTCCTGCTCTCAGACATGCACAGCCTCCCACAGCTGCACATCAACTGTGGTAAATGTACCACTCTGATGGAGGATGTTGATGTGGATAAAGGGGGAGGATTTCTTGATTTTTGGTCCTGTCATGTGGGAGATGGCAGTGCATGAACTGGGCCAGCGCTAAAGTCTGATGGGACTTGGCACTTGCAGATGCAAGATATTTTCTCCTCAAGCTAATGGATGTGGGATGGGGAATTAGACCTCCCACTGCCAGATCACAGGGCTGAACATCCATTCCTCAAAGAGCTCTTAGACAAGTTTTCTTCTCATATACATGACTGCCCAGAGGGTGCTCAGAGCTTACAGTGAGTAAATCTCATCCTAAAATCTTAGCCTTTGATGTTGTGAGTATAACCAGGAAAACCTATATTTCAAACCTTCCCTTGTTTTGCAAGAGGTAGGGGCTATTTAAATGAGATTTTTATAAAATTGAGTTCATGAACCAAGCTGCTTTAAGCACTGGTGTCAACAGGGGCTAGCGGGGAGAGGGCATGCTATCATTCTTATGGACTGCGGTTCCATTGTTGTACCTCAAGAAGAGACTTTGGTGAGTGTATGGAGATTGAAGCACAGGCAAAGATATTAGATTTTTTCATGTATTTCTAGCATAGCACTTGCCACATGTAAGTACTCAACTAATTGTAAGAATGAATGATTGGGATTCTCAGCACTGGTAGCTAGGAGATATTGTCCCAGGCAGAAACAAGTTAAGTCTGAAAATGGAGACGAAAGTGGATAGACAATGCAACTAACAGGCAGGAGAGAGCTGGCCTATGTGAGGCATTCCTTTATAGGCCTCCAGAAATAACTGAGGTACATATTAAGGGGTGGAGGGAGAGTAATATTCTATTTGGTTGGGAGAAAGTAACTCAAACGTTGGAGTCTACAGCCAGGTGAAGTATACACACACAGTGTTTTCAGGCTTTAAAGGGTAAGTGTCCCCCTGTTGGTGGAAATGTAAATTGGTGCCTCCACTATGGAAAACAGTATGGCGGTTTCTCAAAAACTAAAAATAGAACTACCACACGACCCAGCAATTCCACTACTGGGTATATATCTGAAAAAAACAAAACCACTAATTTGAAAAGATACATGCACCCCAATGTTCATAGCATTATTTACAGTTGCCAAGATATGGAAGCAACCTAAGTGTCCATCAACAGATGAATGGATAAGGAACATATGATATATATGTTATATATATGATATATATATATGATATATATATACACACACACATACACACAATGGAATACTACTTAGCCATAAAAAAACAATGAAATTTTGCCATCTGCAGCATCATGGATGAAACTGGAGGGCGTTATGCTAAGTGAAATAAGTCAGACAGAGAAACACAAATACTATATGATATCATATATGTGGACTCTAAAAAATACAACAAACTAGTGAATATAACAAAAAAGAAGCAGACTCACAGATATAGAGAACAAACTAGTGCTTAACAGTGGGGGGCATGGGCAATATAGGTGTCAGGGAGTGGGCGGTACAAACTATTGGCTCTAAGATGGGCTCAAGGATGTACTGTACAACATGGGGAATACAGCCAATATTTTATAAAAATTGTAAATGGAGTTTAACCATTAAAAATTGTATAAAACATCTTAAAAATTAAAAAAGAAAGAGTAAGTGTTCCCAAGTCCTATCTTCCCAAGTTAAAAAAAAAGTACAAGCTCAACCTTGCCAAAATTATATTTTGAAACCATCTGAATTGCCATTTTCTTCAGGAATATGAAAAGCTTCAGGATATCAAATTACTGAAAACCATTAAATCATTTCAAATCATAACCAAATTATGAAGGACTAATTGAGCCTGAAAGTTCTAAAATGTCAAACCTGAAAGTGAAAAAAAAAAAAAATCATAATCATAAAAGAAAAATACTAGTAGAAAACACTAAAAGAAAAAGAAAGTAAAAAGTGATTTTCCACTACTCTATAAATTATTTTCTTTCATCTCTAGTCTGATGGGAGCTTCTTTAAAAAGCCAAGAACCAGAATATCACCCCAAGACATCTGTCCTCTCATCGTTTTGTGAAGTGCAGATGGAGAGTCCTATGTGGTCTTGGTAAGAGAATTGGTCATGCTCATTAGCCTGGGCAGATTTAGGTTTCAAATAATAAGCTAAATTGAGAACTACCAAGAGACCAGATCTTGCAAAAGCAGCACTATAGCCTGAAGGGGGACATGCCAATTTTGGATTAATTAAAGAGGTTATTAAATTGTTCGGATGGCATGTTAATGAACAATCTGCATGGCACTCAATCAAAACCACACCTCCCAGCCTTAATTACAGGACCCTTATATTGAAAAGAATCTGGGTGAGCCCGCAAGGGATCTTGAAGTGTTATCAGACTTGAATATAATACGATCATGGTCAAGCCAGGACAAATCCCATGAAGAAAGATGGTAGTTAAGCTTATAATGTAAACTCTTTCAGGAGAAAGGTGATGCTGATTCCAGCCAGCTTAGAGACACTGAGATGTTAGAATTAGAGAGATACAATAGACACTGTGCCTTTATAATACATTTTGTACCCAAGAGGTCCAAGTGCTCGGTATATTAACTCACATTTTCCCCAATTCCTGGTGGTAAAATTAGAAGCCAGAAATGATTGGTTTTTATTTCATAAAGTGTACCTGAATTTATAGTTTGAGACACTGTAATATCTACCATCTACTTTAGAGTTCCAATGCCAGAAAAAGACAGTACTTCTGCCTGGATCAGTGATTCTCAAAGTGTGGAACACATGGGGCCTTCTCATAACCCTCAGCCTAATCTACCATTGCAAGTCTCTGCTTTAGTCTTTTGGGGTGAATTACCCATAATTCCATAGGCCTTAGATTGTATGTACAACCAAGGTTGATTTTCCAGTGAATTCCTAAATCATTTAAAAGTCACTAAAATTTGGCAGTCATAAACTAAAACTAGGTAGCTCCTAAAGTTTATTGAGGAATATAATTCAATATCCATCTAAGACATCTGACTGCCATACGGTGTTTGGCAGGGATGAAAACTTCTATTGTGTGTAATAACTTGCAGATTACTGGAAATCCCACAGAATTCAGAAAGTATGATTTGTTTTCATTACCTCAAGAATTTTCTCAAGCTGATTATGATTTGAATAACTGTGATTATTCCTTTTGAATTAAAAATTGCTGTTTAATTTATTTCTATCTTTATCAAGGTAGGTTGTTGTGGATTGTTTGGTTGACCCTATAGTATTCTTTTTCTTTTGATGTTTATTTTTTATTTATTTATATTTACTTATTAGTCATCCATTTTATACACATCAGTGTATACATCTCAATCCCAATTACCAATTCATCACACGACCACCACCACCCCCCGCCACTTTCCCCCCTTGGTGTCCATACGTATTTCATCTACTTCTGTGTCTCAATTTCTGCTCAGCAAACCAGTTCATCTGTACCATTTTCTAGGTTCCACATATATGAGTTAATATACAATATTTGTTTTTCTCTTTCTGACTTACTTCACTCGGTATGACAGTCTCTATATACATTCATGTCTCTACAAATGACCCAGTTTCGTTCCTTTTTCTGGCTGAGTAATATTCCATTGTATATATGTACCCCTTCTTCTTTATCCATTCATCTGTCAGTGGGCATTTAGGTTGCTTCCATGACCTGGCTACTGTAAATACTGCTGCAATGAACATTGAGGTGCATGTATCTTTTTGAATAATGGTTTTCTCTGGGTATATGCCCAGTAGTGAGATACCTGGGTCATATAGTAATTCTGTTTTTAGTTCTTTAAGGAACTTCCATACTGTCCTCCATAGTGGCTGTATCAATTTACATTCCCACCAACAGTGCAAGAGGGTTCCCTTTTCTCCACACCCTCTCCAGCATTTGTTGTTTGTGGATTTTCTGATGATGCCCATTCTAACTGGTGTGGGGTGATACCTCATTGTAGATTTGATTTGCATTTCTCTAATAATTAGTGATGCTGAGCAGCTTTTCATGTGCTTCTTGGCCATCTGTATGTCTTCTTTGGAGAAATGTCTATTTAGTTCTTCTGCCCATTTTTGGATTCGGCTGTTTGTTTTTCTAATATTGAGCTGCATGAGCTGTTTATATATTTTGGACATTAATCCTTTGTCCGATGATTCATTTGTAAACATTTTCTTCCATTCTGAGGGTTGTCTTTTGGTCTTGTTTATGGTTTCTTTTGCTGTGCCAAAGCTTTTAAGTTTCATTAGGTCCCATTTATGTACTTTTGTTTTTATTTCCAATTAGTCTAGGAGGTGGTTCAAAAAAGATACTGCTGTGATTTCTGTCAAAGAGTGTTCTTCCTACATCTTCCTCAAAGTTTTATAGTGCCCAGTCTTACATTTAGGTCTCGAATCTATTTTGAGTTTATTTTTGTGTATGGTGTTTGGAAGTGTTCTAATTTCATTCTTTTACAGGTAGCTGTCCAGTTTTCCCAGCACCACTTATTAAAGACACTGTCTTTTCTCCATTGTATATCCTTGCCTCGTTTGGCATAGGTTAGTTGATCATAGGAGCGTGGGTTTATCTCTGGGCTTTGTATCCTGTTCCATTGATCTATATTTCTATTTTTGTGCCAGTACCATATTGTCTTGATTACTGTAGCTTTGTAGTATAGTCTGAAGTCAGGGAGTCTGATTCCTCCAGCTCCGTTTTTCTTTCCCAAGATTGCTTTGGCTATTTGGAGTCTTTTGTGTCTCCATACAAATTTTAAGACTTTTTGTCTAGCTCTGTAAAAAATGCCATTGATAATTTGACAGGGATTGCATTGAATCTGTAGATTGCTTTCAGTAATATAGTCATTTTCACAGTGTTGATTCTTCCAATCTAAGAACATGGTATATCTCCCCATCTGTTGGTATCATCTTCCATTTCTTTCATCAGTGTCTTATAGTTTTCTGCATACAGGTCTTTTGTCTCCTTAGGTAGGTGTATTCCTAGGTATTTTATTCTTTTTGTTGCAGTGGTAAATGGAAGTGTTTCTTTAATTTTTCTTTCAGATTTTTCTCATTAGTGTATAGGAATGCAAGAGATTTCTGTGCATTAATTTTGTATCCTGAAACTTTACCAGATTTATTGATTAGCTCTAGTAGTTTTATGGTGGCATCTTTAGGATTCTCTATGTATAGTATCATGTCATCTGCAAACAGTGACAGTTTTACTCCTTTTCCAAATTGTATTACTTTTATTTCTTTTTCTCCTCTGATTGCCGTGGCTATGACTTCCAAAACTATGTTGAATAACAGTGGTGAAAGCGGACATCCTTGTCTTGTTTCTGATCTTACAGGAAATGCTTTCAGTTTTTCACCATTGAGAATGATGTTTGCTGTAGGTTTGTCGTATATGGCCTTTATTATGTTGAAGTAGGTTCCCTCTATGCCCACTTTCTGGAGAGCTTTTATTATAAAAGGGTGTTGAATTCTGTCAAAAGCTTTTTCTGCATCTATTGAGATGATCATATAGTTTTTATTCTTCAATTTGTTAATATGGTGTATCACATTGATTGATTTGCATATACTGAAGAATCTTTGCATTTCTGGGATAAATCCCAGTTGATCATGGTGTATGATCCTTTTAATATGTTGTTGGATTCTGTTTGCTAGTATTTTGTTGAGGATTTTTGCATATATATTCATCAGTGATATTGGTCTGTAGTTTTCTTTTTTTGTAGTAACTTTGGTTTTGGTATCACGGTGATGGTGGCCTCACAGAATGAGTTTGGGAGTTTTCCTTGCTCTGCAATTTTTTAGAAGAGTTTGAGAAGGATGTGTGTTAGCTCTTCTCTAAATGTTTGATAGAATTCACCTGTGAAGCCATCTGGTCCTGGACTTCTGTTTGTTGGAAGATTTTTAATCACAGTTTCAATTTCATTACACGTGATTGGTCTGTTCATATTTTCTGTTTCTTCCTGGTTCAGTCTTCGAAGTTTATACCTTTCTAAGAATTTGTCATTTCTTCCAGGTTGTCCATTTTATTGGCATAGAGTTGCTTGTAGTAGTCTTTTAGGATGCTTTGTATTTCTGTGATGTCTCTTGTAACTTCTCCTTTTTCATTTCTAATTTTATTGATTTGAGTCCTCTCCCTCTTTTTCTTGATGAGTCTGGCTAATGGTTTATTAATTTTGTTTATCTTCTCAAAGAACCAGCTTGTAGTTTTATAGATCTTTGCTATTGTTTTCTTTGTTTCTGTTTCATTTATTCCTGCTCTGATCTTTAGGATTTCTTTCCTTCTGCTAACTTTGGGTTTTGTTCTTCTTTCTCTAGTTCCTTTAGGTGTAAGGTTAGGTTGTTTATTTGAGATTTTTCTTGTTTCTTGAGTTAGGCTTGTGTAGCTATAAACTTCCCGCTTAGAATTGCTTTTTCTGCATCCCATAGGTTTTGGATCGTCATGTTTTCATTGTCATTTGTCTCTGTTTTATTTCCTCTTTGATTTCTTCAGTGATCTCTTGGTTAGTTAGTACCGTATTGTTTAGCCTCCATGCGTTTGTGTTTTTTACCTTTTTTTCCCTGTAATTGATCTGTAATCTCATAGGGTTTTGGTCATAAAAGATGCTTGATATGATTTCAATTTTCTTAAATTTACTGAGGCTTGATTTGTGACCCAAGATGTAATCTATCCTGGAGAATGTTCCATGTGCAGTTGAGAAGAAAGTTTAATCTGCTTTTTTTGGATGGAATGTCCTAAAAATATCAATTAAATCTATCTGGTCTATTGTGTCATTTAAAGCTTGTGTTTCCTTATTAATTTTCTGTTTGGATGATCTGTCCATTGGTGTAAATGAGGTTTTAAAGTCCCCCACTATAATTGTGTTACTGTCGATTTTCTCTTTCATAGCTGTTAGCGGTTGCTTTATGTATTGAGGTGCTCCTATATTGGGTGCATATATATTTATAATTGTTATATCTTCTTCTTGGATTGATCCCTTGATCATTTTATAGTGTCCTTCCTTGTCTCTTGTAACATTCTTTATTTTAATGTCTATTTTATCTGATATGAGTTTTGCTACTCCAGCTTTCTTTGATTTTCATTTGCACGGAATATCTTTTTCCATCCCCTCACTTCCAGTCTGTATGTTTCCCTAGGTCTGAAGTGGGTCTCTTGTAGACAGCATATATATGGGTCTTGTTTTTGTATCCATTCAGCAAGCCTGTGTCTTTTGGTTGGAGCATTTAATCCATTCACGTTTAAGGTAATTATCGATATGTATGTTCCTATGAACATTTTCTTAACTATTTTAGGTATGTTTTTGTAGTTCCTTTTGTCTCTTGTGTTTCCCACTTAGAGAAGTTCCTTTAGCATTTGTTGTAGAGCTGGTTTGGTGGTGCTGAATTTTCTTAGCTTTTGCTTGTCTGTAAAGCTTTTGATTTCTCCATCAAATCTGAATGAGATCCTTGCCAGGTACAAGCAATCTTGGTTGTAGGTCCTTCCCTTTCATCACTTTAAGTATATCATGCCATTCTTTTCTGGCTTGTAGAGTTTCTGCTGAGAAATCAGCTGTTAACCTTATGGGAGTTCCCTTGTATGTTATTTGTCATTTTTCCCTTGCTGATCTCAATAATTTTTCTTTGTATTTAATTTTTGCCAATTTGATTACTATGTGTCTCGTCATGTTTCTCCTTGGGTTTATCCTGTATGGGACTCTCTGCGCTTCTTGGACTTGGGTGGTTATTTCCTTTCCCATGGTAGGGAAGTTTTTGACTATACCCTCTCTAAATATTTTCTCGGGTCCCTTCTCTTTCTCTTCTCCTTCTGGGACCCCTATAATGCGAATGTTGTTGCATTTAATGTTGTCCCAGAGGTCTCTTAGGCTGTCTTCATTTCTTTTAATTCTTTTTTCTTTATTTTGTTCTGCAGCAGTGAATTCCACCATTCTATCTTCGAGGTCACTTATCTGTTCTTCTGCCTCAGTTATTCTGCTATCTATTCCTTCTAGTGTATTTTTCATTTCAGTTATTGTATTGTTCATCTCTGTTTGTTTGTTCTTTAATTCTTATAGATCTTTATTAAACATTTCTTGCAACTTCTCATTCTTTGCCTCCATTTTTTTCTGAGGTCCTGGATCATCTTCACTATCATCATTCTGAATTCTTTTTCTGGAAGATTGCCTATCTCCACTTCATTTAGTTGTTTTTCTGGGGTTTTACCTTGTTCCTTCATCTGGTACATAGCCCTCTGCCTTTTCATCTTGTCTATCTTTCTGTGAATGTGGTTTTTCTTCCACAGGCTGCAGGACTGTAGTTCTTCTTGTTTCTGCTGTCTGCCCTCTGGTGGATAAGGCTATCTAAGAGGCTTTGGGAAGTTTCCTGATGAGAGGGAATGGTGGTGGGTAGAGCTGGCTGTTGCTCTGGTGGGCAGAGCTCAGTAAAACTTTAATCTGCTTGTGTGCTGATGGGTGGGGCTGGGTTCACTCCCTGTTGGTTGTTTGGCCTGAGGCGACCCAAAACTGGAGCCTACCCATGCTCTTTGGTGGGGCTAATGGCGGACTCTGGGAGGGCTCACACCAAGGAGTACTTCCCAGGACTTCTGCTGCCATTGTATTTGTTTCTTGGTGAGCCACAGCTGCCCCCCGCCTCTGCAGGAGACCCTCCAACACTAGCAGGTAGTAGTTCAGTCTCTTTTGGGGTCACTGCTCCTTCCCCTGGGTCCCAATGCACACACTACTTGCTGTATGCCCTCCAATAGTGGAGTCTTTGTTTCCCCCAGTCCTGTGTGAAGTCCTGCAATCAAATCCCAGTAGCCTTCAAAGTCTGATTCTCTAGGAATTCCTCCTCCCATTGCCAGACCCCCAAGTTGGGAAGCCTGACATATGGCTTAGAACCTTCACTCCAGTTGGTGGACTTCTGTGGTGTAAATGTTCTCCAGTTAGTGAGTCACCCACCCAGCAGTTATGGGATTTGATTTTATTGTGATTGCACCCCTCCTACTGTCTCATTGTGACTTCTCCTTTGTCTTTGCCTGTGGGGTTTCTCTTTTGGTGAGTTCCAGTGTCTTCCTGTCGATGATTGTTCAGCAGTTAGTTGTGATTCCAGTGTTCTTGAAAGAGTGAGTGAGAGCACGTCCTTCTACTCCGCCATCTTAAACCAGTCTAACCATATAGTATTCTTCTTATGCACTGTCATGTTCTTATTATGGTTTTTCTCAGAAATGAGCAGAGTTTCTTATACTGTGGACTGTGGGTTTCTTGTACTGTTTTGTGGGGTACAGTAAAATGTAATGGAAAGCCATTAATCTAAAAAAACAATAAGGGGAAGCCGTTGAATTATAGTTTCAGACATACTTTGACTATTTGTTAGAGCTAATAAATGAAGAAAAAATTGAGGTAAGTCAGAAACCAATAGTTTTTACACTGTTCTAAAATTTTGCCTTTAAAACAAATGAACTGATTGAATAAATAAACATTCATTAAGCGTTTATTTTGGACTGGTACTGTGCTGTGGGCTTTTTCCATTAATTCCCTCAAATGAGAGTTGCCAGATTCAGCAAATAACCAGTTAAATATGAATTTCACCTAGACAACAAATAATTTTTTTAGTGTAAATTTTTCCCATCCAATATTTGGTACATACTTACACTAAAAAATTATCTGTTTATTTGAAATTCAAATGTAATTGGGTGTTCTATATTTTATCTGGCCACCTCATCCCAAGTAATCTTGTATTTTTATTAAGAAGAGCCAAAAAGTTTAGTAAAACAGGGTTTGTCTTAAGTGCTGAGTCACATTGATTGGTATTGCCTGTCTGGAATGATCTGAGACTGTTAAGTCTTGCTTCAGTCAGAGAAAAAAAACATCATGATCAATTGGTGATGTCTGCCATGGATAAGTAACAAGGATTTACTGATACAGATTATAAATTTTTGCTATCTCTTCCTTAGGGGCTAAAATAGAACCTCTATCTTGCAAAGTCCTGCTAGAAGTTATACACTGATTGCGCCACTCCCTAGTGTGAAATCTTAAAATCCTTTAATGTCTTCCACTGCTCTTTGGATAAAGACCAAATTGAGTTCTTAACATGGTTTGCAAGGTGCTAGATCCTGCCAAATTCCTAGCATAGCCTTTTGCCATGTTCCCCCTCACTTTCTGTGTTCCAGCCTACCTGGCTTTGGTCAGGTTCTTTAAGTAGGTTTTTACCTCTGCCTGGAAATCCCTTGCTCCTTTTCTTTACCCAAATGACTTTTGCCCATTCTTTAGATCCCAACTCAAACATCTGTCCTCAGGTAAACTTCCTAACATCCCGTAGAAGGTCAAGAACCATTTAATGGACTGCCAGGGTCCCATGATCCAGGGACAACTTCCCTGGGAGAACAAACGGTGTGCGTCAGGCTGTTGCAACATCACACGCCGGCCTCTGCCACCACAGGCTCACCCCACATTCTGTACCCCGCCCTCCCCCCAGCCTGAGTGAACCACAGCCCCCTAATCAGCTTCTCCTTTAACCCCATCCTGTCTGGGTGGGAACAGACACCCTCAGGCGACCTACACGCAGAGGCGGGCAAAATCCAAAGCTGAACCCCAGGAGCTGTACAAAGAAAGAAGAGAAAGGAAAATCTCTCCCAGCAGCCTCAGGAGCAGTGGATTAAATCTCCACAATCAACCTGATGTACCCTGCATCTGTGGAATACCTGAATAGACAACGAATCATCCCAAAATTGAGGCAGTGGACTTTGGGAGCAACTGTAGACTTGGAGTTTGCTTTCTGCATCTAATTTGTTTCTGGTTTTATGTTTATTGTAGCTTAGTATTTAGAGTTTATTATCACTGGTAGATTTTTTTATTGATTTGGTTGCTCCCTTCCATTTTGCTTTTTTATATAGAGATGTATATATTTTTTTCCTTTTTCTCTTTTTGTGAGTGTATATGTGTATGCTTCTTTGTGTGATTTTGTCTGTATAACTTTGCTTTTACCATTTGTCCTAGGATTCTGTCTGTCCATTTTTTTTTTTAATATAGTTTTCAGTGCTTGTTATCATTAGTGGATTTGTATTTTGTTTGGTTGCTCTCTTCTTCCTTTCTTTTTTCTTCTATTGCTTTTTAATTCTTTTGTTTTTAATAAATTTTTAAATTTTTTATTTTAATAACTTTATTTCTATTTATTTATTTTCTTTATTTCGTTCTTTTTTTCTCGCTTTTCTTCTGAGCCGTGTGGCTGCCAGGGTCTTGGTGCTCCGGCCGGGTGTCAGGCCTGTGCTTCTGAGTGGGAGAGCCAAGTTCTGGACATTGGTCCACCAGAAACTTCCAAGCTCCACGTAGTATCAAACAGCAAAGGCTCTCCCAGAGATCTCCATCTCAATGCTAAGACCCAGCTCCACTCAACAACCAGGAAGCTCCAGTGCTGGACACCCTATGCCAAACAACTAGCAAGACAGGACCACAAACACACCCATTAGCAGAGAGGCTGCCTAAAATCATAATAAGTTCACAGACACCCCCAAAACACACCAGTGGACATGGTCCTGCCCACCAGAAAGACAAGATACAGCCTCAACCACCAGAACACAGGCACCTGTCCACTCCACCAGGAAGCCTACACAAACCACTGAACCAACATTACCCACTGGGGGCAGACCCCCAAAACAATGGGAACGATGAACATGCAGCCTGTGAAACGGAGACCCCAAACACAGTAAGTTAAGCAAAATGAGAAGACAGAGAAATACACAGCAGATGAAGGAGCAAGGTAAAAACCCACCAGACCTAACAAATGAAGAGGAAATAGGCAGTCTATCTGAAAAAGAATTCAGAGTAATGATGGAAAAGATGATGCAAAATCTTGGAAATAAACTGGAGAAAACACAAGAAACATTTAACAAGGACCTAGAAGAACTAGAGAGTAAACAAACAATGATGAACAACACAATAAATGAAATTAAAAATTCTCTAGAAGGAACGAAGAGGAGAATAACTGAGACAGAAGAATGGATACGTGACCTGGAAGATAAAATAGTGGAAATAAAAACAGCAGAGCAGAATAAAAAAGAATGAAAAGAATTGAGGACAGTCTTAGAGACCTCTGGGACATTGAACACATGAATAATCAAATTATAGGGGTCCCAAAAGAAGAAGATAAAAAGAAAGGGACTGAGAAAATACCTGAAGAGATTATCGTTGAAAACTTCACTAATATGGGAAAGAAAATAGTCAATCAAGTCCAGGAAGTGCAGAGTGTCCCATACTGGCTAAATCCAAGGAGAAACACACCAAGACACATATTAATCAAACTATCAAAAATTAAATACAAAGAAAAAATATCAAAAGCAGCAAGGGGAAAAACAACAAATAACATACAAGGGAATCCCCATAAGGTTAACAGCCAATCATTCAGCAGAAACTCTGCAAGCCAGAAGGGAGTGGCATGATATATTTAAAGCCATGAAAGGGAAGAACCTACAACCAAGATTACTCTACCTGGCCAGGATCTCATTCAGATTCAATGGAGAAATCAAAAGCTTTACAGACAAGCAAAAGCTAAGAAAATTCAGCACCACCAAACCAGCTCTACAACAAATGCTAAAGGAACTTCTCTAAGTGGGAAACACAGAAGAAAAGGACCTGCAAAAACAAGCCCATAACAAATAAGAAAATGGTAATAGGAACATAAATATTGAAAACTACCTTAAATGTGAATGGATTAAATGTTGCAACCAAAAGACACAGGCTCACTGAAAGGATAGAAAAACAAGACCCATATATATGCTGTCTACAAGGGACCCACTTCAGACCTAGGGACACATACAGACTAAAGTGAGGGGATGGAAAAAGATATTCCATGCAGATGGAAATCAAAAGAAAGCTGGAGTAGCGATACTCACATCAGATAAAATAGGCTTTAAAATAAAGAATGTTACAAGAGACAAGGAAGGACACTACATAATGATCAAGGGATCAATCCAACAAGAAGATATAACAATTATAAATATATATGGACCCAACAGAGGAGCATCTCAGTATATGGCAAGTGCTAACAGCTCTAAAAGAGGAAATCGACAGTAACACAATAATAGGGGGGGACTTAACACCTCACTTACACCAACAGACAGATCATCCAGACAGAAAACTAATAAAGAAACACAAGCTTTAAATAACACAATAGAGCAGAGAGATTTAATTGATATTTATAGGACATTCCATCCAAAACCAGCAGATTACACATTCTTCTCAAGTGCACATGGAACATTCTCCAGGATACATCACACCTTGGGTCACAAATCAAGCCTCAGTAAATTTAAGAAAATTGAAATCATACCAAGCATCTTTTCCGACCACAATGCTATGAGATTAGAAATCAGTTACATGGCAAAAAACATTAAAAGAAACACAAACACATGGAGGCTAAACAAAACATTACTAAATAACCAAGAGATCACTGAAGAAATCAAAGAGGAAATTAAAAAATACCTAGAGACAAATTACAATGAACACACGATGATACAAAACCTGTGGGATGGGGCTTCCCTGGTGGCGCAGTGCTTGGGAGTCTGTCTGCCAATGCAGGGGACATGGGTTCAAGCCCTGGTATGGTAAGATCCCACATGCCACGGAGCAACTGGGTCTGTGCACCACAACTACTGAGACTGCACTCTAGAGCCCATGAGCCACAACTCCTGAGCCCGCAAACTGCAACTGCTGAAGCCCACACGCCTGGAGCCCGTGCTCTGCAACATGAGAAGCCACCACAATGAGAAGCCTGCGCACCGCAATGAAGAACAGCCCCCACTCGCTGCAACTACAGAAAGCCTACGTGCAGCAATGGAGACTGAACGCAGCCAAAAATAAATAAAATTAAAAAAAAAAAAAAAGAAAGAAAAAGCTTTCAAAACTTATGGGATGCAGCAAAAGCAGTTCTAAGAGGGAAGTTTATAGCTGTACAAGCTGACCTCAAGAAACAAGACAAATCTCAAATAAACAATCTAACTAGAGAAAGAAGAAAAAACAAAACCCAAAGTTAGCAGAAGGAAAGAAATAAGAAATAATAAAGATCAGAGCAGAAATAAATGAAAAAGAAACAAAGAAAAAAATAGCAAAGATCAAAAAAACTAAAAGCTGGTTCTTTGAGAAGATAAACAAAATTGATAAACCTTTAGCCAGGCTCATCAAGAAAAAGAGGGAGAGGACTTAAATCAATAAAATTAGAAATGAAAAAGAAGTTACAACAGACACCTCAGAAATACAAAGCATCCTAAGAGACTACTACAAGCAACTCTATGCCAATAAAGTGGACAATGTGAAAGAAATGGACAAATTCTTAGAAAGGTATAACCTTCCAAGACTGAACCAGGAATAGAAAATATGAACAGACCAGTCACAAGTAATGAAATTAAAACTGATTAAAAATCTTCCAATAAACAAAAGTCCAGAACCAGATGGCTTCACAGGTGAATTCTATCAAACATTTAGAGAAGAGCTAACACACATCCTTCTGAAACTCTTCCAAAAAATTGTAGAGGAAAGAACACTTCCAAACTCATTCTATGAGGCCAGCATCACACTGATACCAAAACCAGATGAAAATACTACAAAAAAAGAAAATTACAGACCAATCACTGATGAATATAGATGCAAAAATCCTCAACAAAATACGAGCAAACAGAATGCAACAACATATTCAAAGGATCATATACCATGATCAAGTGGGATTTATCCCAAGGACGTAAGGATTCTTCAATATACACAAATCAATCAATGTGATAAACCACATGAAGAAATTGAAGAATAAACACCATATGATCATCTCAATCGATGCAGAAAAAGCTTTTGACAAAATTCAACACCCATTTATGAGAAAACTCTCCAGAAAGTGGGCATAGAGGGAACCTACTTCAACATAATAAAGGCCATATACGACAAACCCACAGCAAACATCATTCTCAATGGTGAAAAACTGAAAGCATTCCCTCTAGGATCAGGAACAAGACAAGGATGTCCACTCTCACCACTATTATTCAACATAGTTTTGGAAGTTCTAGCCACGACAATCAGAGAAGAAAAAGAAATAAAAGTAATACAAATTGGAAAAGAAGAAGTAAAACTGTCGCTGTTTGCAGATGACATGATACTACACATAGAGAATCCTAAAGAGGCCACCAGAAAACTACTAGAGCTAATCAATAAATCTGGTAAAGTAGCCAGAGACAAAATTAATGCACCGAAATCTCTTGCATTCCTATACACTAATGATGAAAAATCTGAAAGTGAAATTAAGAAAACACTCCCATTTACCAGTGCAACAAAAAGAATAAAATACCTAGGAATAAACCTACCTAAGGAGGTAAAAGACCTGTACTCAGAAAACTGTAAGACACTGATGAAAGAAATCAAAGATGACACAAACAGATGAAGAGCTATACCGTGTTCTTGGATTGGAAGAATCAATATTGTGAAAATGTCTATACTACCCAAAGCAATCTATAGATTCAATGAAATCCCTATCAAATTACCAGTGGCATTTTTTACAGAACTAGAACAAAAAGTCTTAAAATTTGTATGGAAACACAAAAGACTCTGAATAGCCAAAGCAGTATTGAGGGAAAAAAACAAAGCTGGAGGAACCAGACTCCCTTACTTCAGACTATAGTACAAAGCTACAGTAATCAAGACAATATGGTACTGGCACAAAAACAGAAATATAGATCAATGGAACAGGATAGAAAGCCCAGAGATAAACCCACACACCTATGGTCAACTAATCTATGACAAAGGAGGCAAGGATATACAATGGAGAAAAGACAGTCTCTTCAATAGGAGAAAACTGGACAGCTGCATGTAAAAGAATGAAATTAGAACACTCCCTAACACCATACACAAAAATAAACTTAAAATGGATTAGAGACCTAAATGTAACACTGGACACTATAAAACTCTTAGAGGAAAACATAGGAAGAACACTCTTTGACATAAATCACAGCAAGATCTTTTTTGATCCACCTCCAAGAGTAATGGAAATAAAAACAAAAAATAAACACATGGGACCTAATGAAACTTAAAAGCTTTTGGAAAGCAAGGGAAACTACAAACAAGACGAAAAGCCAACCCTCAGAATGGGAGAAAATATTTGCAAATGAATCAACAGACAAAGGATTAATCTCCAAAATATATAAACAGCTCGTGCAGTTCAATATTAAAAAAACAAACAACCCAATCCAAAAATGGGCAGAAGACCTAAATAGATATTTCTCCAAAGAAGACATACAGATGGCTAGGAAGCATATGAAAAGCTGCTCAACATCACTAATTATTAGAGAAATGCAAATCAAAACTACAATGAGGTATCACCTCACACCAGTTAGAATAGGCATCATAAGAAAATCTACAAACAACAAATGTTGGAGAGGATGTGGAGAAAAGGGAACACTCTTGCACTGCTGGTGGGAATGTAAACTGATACAGCCACTATGGAGAACAGTATGGAGGTTCCTTAAAAAACTAGAATAGGGCTTCCCTGGTGGCGCAGTGGTTGAGAGTCCACCTGTTGATGCAGGGGACACGGGTTCGTGTCCCGGTCTGGGAAGATCCCATATGCTGTGGAGCGGCTGGGCCTGTGAGCCATGGCCACTGACCCTGCACGTCTGGAGCCTGTGCTCCGCAACGGGAGAGGCCACAACAGTGAGAGGCCCGCATTCCACACAAAAAAAACAAACCTAAAAATAGAATTACCATATGATCCAGCAATCCCACTACTGGCCATATACCCAGAGAAAACCATAATTCAAAAAGACACATGCAGGGCTTCCTGGGTGGCACAGTAGTTGAGAGTCTGCCTGCCGATGCAGGGGACACGGGTTCGTGCCCCGGTCCAGGAAGATCCCACATGCCGCGGAGCCGCTGGTCCCATGAGCCATGACCACTGAGCCTGCGTGTCCAGAGCCTGTGCTCTGCAATGGGAGAGGCCACGACAGTGAGAGGCCCACGTACCGCAAAAAAAAAGACACATGCACCCCGATGTTCATTGCAGCACTATTTACAATAGCCAGGTCATGGAAGCAACCTAAGTGCCCAGTGACAGACGCATGGATAAAGAAGAAGTGGTACATATATACAATGGAATATTACTCAGCCAGATAAAGGAACGAAATTGGGTCATTTGTAGAGACTGGATGGGTCTAGAGACTGTCATGCAGAGTGAGGTAAGTCAGAAAGAGAAAAACAAGTATCGTATATTAATGCACATATGTGGAACCTAGAAAAATGGTACAGATGAACTGGTTTGCAGGACAGAAATAGAGACACAGATGTAGAGAACAAATGTATGGACACCAAAGGGAGCAAGTGGCAGGGGTGGTGGTGATGGTGAAATGAATTGGGAGATTGGGATTGACATATATACACTAATATGTATAAAATAGATAACTAATAAGATGCTGCTGCATAAAAAAATAAGTAAAATAAAATTCCAAAATTAAAAAAAAGAGAACCATTTAATGTAGACTCATAGAAACGATCACGTTTGTGAAAATTATTTGTGTCAATATTTAATACGCTTTTCTCCTTGACTAGGCTGTAGAATTCTTGAAAGCAGCATTGGTCAGCATTTGTTTTATTCACCATTCTATCCACAGAATCCAGATTAGTGTCTGCCATATACTACACATTATACACTTGTTGAATGAATAAATTTATTGGCTTAATGAGTTCTATATTATAAAAACTCTTAGTAGTTCATTTAAAAAACAACCTAATTTTATTTACTTTTCTTTCTTAGGCCATAATTATAAATTCAGGTAGAATAGTAAAGATGCAATAAATAAAATCAGCATTATTTCTCCCAAGTACAAATCAAAATAACTCTTTAAGTTGTACATTTGCCAAGGTACTTTTAAATGTTTCCTTAGGAAAAACACTTTGGTGAACAGTTGAATATAGTAGAAGGAGAGTTCTTCCTTCTTTTGTCATTATTAAACCACTACAATTTTTGTTGAATACATTCTAACCATCATCCTTTGATAAACATTTTATTCGGTTTACTCATCTGTAATAGTTTATGATATGTCAGCTTGGTCAGGCTACAGTTCTCAGTGATTCCACCAAACACTAATCTAGGTGGTTTTGTGAAGGTAGTTTGCAGATGTAATTAAATCCCTAACCAACTGACTTTACTTAAAGTCCAAAAATATCCAGGATTTCATACTATATAATATGGGTAGAACTGTTATGTATATTTTACAATAAAATTTTTAAAAAAATCAGGGCTGAGGCTTCTCCCAAAAGCAGAAGAAATTCTGTCTTTGGACAATAGCTTCAGCCCTTGCTTATGAATTCCAGATGGCCCATGACCTTCCCTTCCTTACAGATTTCAGACTTGCTTAGCCAGCCTCCACATTCATGTAAGCCAATTCTTTGTAATAAATCCCTTTATATGTCTGTCTATCTGTCTGTCTATCTATCTATCTACATCTCCTACTGGTTCTATTGATACTTCTTTGGTTGAACCCTGATATACCATACGTCAGTCTACACAATCACACAAGCCTTGACAATTCTTGTGTCCAGAACATTTAAAATATAAATGGACACTGAAATGGATAGGATAGAGCTAAAAGCATTGCTGGTTGCAGAACTTTTATAGTCCAGGTCACTCCCTAGCTCTGCCTCACCCCAAACCAAGCAAAGTTACAAGAAATCACTTACTATAACTTTCAAGCTAAACCAATACAAACTAGTTTTTAAAATATCATAGGAATAACAATAGGGAAAAATGTAGCTGCTGGCTCTAGAACTCATTTCAAGAAAAGCTTTATCTTTGTTGCGAAGAGACTTTGATAAGCTACATTACAGTAAATATTAAGCCCTGAATGGAACTTTTCTGTATGAGGGAAATGGAAAAACTCAGTTATACTGGAGGTTATACTGGAGGAAGATGAATTGCACGGGGAAAGCAACAAGAAGGCTAACTGTTGCATCCTCTGTGAGCAAACCCTGTATTGATCCCTTATCCCTTTCCCTGATTCTTTAATAAAGTTACTAAACTCAAGTTCAAGTGAAGTTTTTATAAAGCCAAGGAGGGAGCTGGGCTTCATGCAGACTGATGTGGCAACATGGTGGCTCAGCAGAGGGAAGGGGAGGGGAGGTGAGGGCAGGGGAGAGAAGGAGAGAAAGAGAGAGAGAGAGAGAAAGAGAGAGCAGGGAGACAGGGAGGGAATGCAGGAGGAAGTAAGCTTACTTCCTCGAACCCCCAAGACCCGCTCCCACCACTACCATCATCACCCCCAGCCACATGGGGAGGGCTATCAGTGCTCGCTGGGCCATAGAACTGTGGTTCTTGGGAAGCTTATCCAGCTCTCCTAGGCGGGAGTGAGTAGGGCATTGGTTAATATCTAGTTACCCAAGCATGATGTCATGTCTATAGTACTTAGGCATTTCCAGGAAGCTGAAAGTTTTACCTAATTGGCCTAGTGTAAAATTGTTAACAGGTCATTGTACATTCCCCAATATCAAATTGCCTAATTAGCTATAAAATATTTCAAATATTGTTAAAATTCATAGCAGGTTCAGATTCAACAACTTCTGTCTTGATATGCTTAAAAAGATAAATATTTACAAGCCACTAAGTATATTGAAAATTTCCTACTTCGGTGTGAACCCTTCGGAACTCTTGCCTGTTAAGATTTTCTGGTAAGTGTTTAACAAAAGAAGCAAGAAAAGGGTCTCCTCTCTTCTAATATTTATGACTATACTCACTGGAATTTCCCAAATGAGTTTTCACGTACCTGGTTCCCTTCCTGGCATTGTATATGGTGGCTTGGAGACAAGGTACAGACTGGCCAGAAATATGTTGCTATCTGTGATTCCTGGCAGTGTTTTTTTCTGTGCTTGTTCAGTCCAATTCAACTAATTTATGGTTCAGACTCTGTGTTATGTGATAGCAACAGAGATGATTAATATATAGCTCCAGTGCTCTGTGAGTTCAACATCTAAATAATTAAATGCCATTCGCACGATAGGAGTACAATAGAGGCAGAGAATAGCGGAGAGAGCAGTTGGCTCTTTCTGGGGTTGATGGGAGGTCAGGGAAGGTTTCACAGAGGTAGCCTCATGTGATGACATAATTTGAACTCAATAAATTAGAAATTTAAAAGTTAAGGTGCATTTTAAACAGTATTAAAAAGCTAGGGATGAGATGCACAAGGAAACCTTAAACTGGAGAATATTAATGGGCAACTAACTGCTACTTAGCTCAATAACATTCATGAGGAATTGGGAAAGGAAAGGGCAGCTCGAATAAACAAAAAATGGATTAAGTACCTTAGTGCTTTTGGTGGTTGATAATTAAAGAACTGCTATCGTGACAAGACATAGCATTGCAGACTCGACCTTAGGTCCTAGAGGCAGTTAGATGCCTTGAAAGTCAGCATTTTAAAGATGAGTAAGGATCTAGTATGTGTGCTTGAGACAGCTGCATTTCTTTGATGCTCTAGTTGTGTTGTATCTAGTTCTAGTACCTTTGTTCCCAGCTGCATTGCTACCACCTTACATATAGCAAGTGGTCAATAAATAATATGAGTAAGAGGCATCATTTTTTACTGAGTTCAGCTTCTTATGTGTCAGGATTGCTCTCTCGGTATTAACAAATCTGAACGAGGAGTCACATAGAGAACTTACGTTCCCAGAACTTATATTCAACATGCAAGTATACACTCTCCATGGGCAACTTCATTTGGTGTCATGGTTTTAGCTTCAAAGTAGTTAAAATAATCTTCAAATGCTTATGTCCTAAACTCTGTTTTTCAAAGATTTATGAGTTTAAAGGGATACTTGCCCTTCCTATAAAAACTCTAAGAAAAAAAGTTCATGGAGTAGAAAAATATAAATTAATGGAAAGAAAAAAAACAGAAAAAGATGGAGGGAGCTGGAAGGTTAAGTAACTTATCCAAAGACCCACAACAGGAGAGTTATCCAGGCAGGATTTAAACCCATGTCTGCCTGTTGAATGAGGGTAGTGGTAAAAAGCAAAGAATCTTTGAAAATCAGGCAACTCGACATCCCAGGAAGGTAGCAACATTAATGTGAATCACTTCACTTCCTACGCCTTTTCTCAAAACATTTAAAAGAAACATCAAGCAAAAGAGTTACTTTTGCCTCTTTCTTTCTTTCTTCATTTTTTTCTTGCCCAATTTCTGGATAGGTACTTTTGGGAAAGAAATAGCTTTAAAATGAGGCTATATAACTACCTTAAATGTAAATGCATTAAATGCTCCAACCAAAAGACATACACTGGCTGAATGGATACAAAAACAAGACCCATATATATGCTGTCTACAGCAGACCCATTTCAGACCTAGGGACACATACAGACTGAAAGTGAGGGGATGGAAGAAGATATTCAAAGCAAATGGAAATCAAAAGAAAGCTGGAGTAGCAGTTCTCATATCAGACAAAATAGACTTTAAAATAAAGTCTACTACAAGAGACAGAGAAGGACATTACATAATGATCAAGGGATCAATCCAAAAAGAAGATAAAACAATTGGAAATATTTATGCACCCAACATAGGAGCACCTCAGTACATAAGACAAATGCTAACAGCCATAAAAGGGGAAATTGACAGTAACACAATCATAGTAGGGGACTTAAACACCCCACTTTCAACAATGGACAGATCATCTAAAATAAAGATAAATGAGGAAACACAGCTTTAAATGATATACTAAACAAGATGGACTTAATTGATATTTATCACACATTCCATCCACAAACAACAGAATACACTTTCTTCTCAAGTGTTTATGTAACACTTCCAGGATAGATCATATCTTTTTTTTTTTT
>NW_006794332.1:378039-435052 GCF_000442215.2 Lipotes vexillifer | reverse complement strand
CCCGCGTCTCCTGCATCGGCAGGCGGACTCTCAAGCACTGCGCCACCAGGGAAGCCCGAGGATAGATCATATCTTGGGTCACAAATCAAGCCTTGGTAAATTTAAGAAAATTGAAAACGTATCAAGTATCTTTTCTGACCACAACACGATGAGACTACATATCAATTACAGGAAAAAAACTGTAAAATATACAAACACACAGAGGCTAAACAGTATACTACTAAATAACAAAGAGATCACTGAACAAATCAAAGAGGAAATCAAAAAATATCCAGAAACAAATGACAATGAAAACGTGATGACCCAAAACCTATGGGATGCAGCAAAAGCAGTTCTAAGAGGGAAGTTTATAGCAATACAATCCTACCTCAAGAAACAAGAAACATTTCAAATAAACAACCCAAACTTACACCTACAGCAATTAGAGAAAGAAGAACAAAAAATCACCAAAGTTAGCAGAAGGAAAGAAATCATAAAGATCAGATCAGAAATAAATGAAATAGAAACAAAGAAAAAAATAGCAAAGATCAATAAAACTAATAGCTGGTTCTTTGACAAGAAAAACAAAATTGATAAACCATTAGCCAGACTCATCCAGAAAAAATGGGAGAAGACTCAAATCAAAGGAATTAGAAATAAAAAAGAAGTAACAACTGACACTGCAGAAAAACAAAGGATCAATACAAGCAACTATATGCCAATAAAATGGAAAACTTGGAAGAAATGGATAAATTCTTAGAAAAGCACAACCTTCTGAGACTGAACCAGGAAGAAATAGAAAATATAAACTGACCAGTCACAAGCACTGAAATTGAAACTGTGATTAAAAATATTCCAACAAAAAAAGCCCAGGACCAGATGGCTGCAAAGCGAATTTTACCAAACATTTACAGAACAGCTAAGACCTATCCTTCTCAAACTCTTCCAAAATATAGCAGAGGGAGGAACACTCCCAAACTCATGCTACAAGGCCACCATCACCCTGATACCAAAACCAGACAAAGATGTCACAAAAAAAGAAAACTACAGGCCAATATCACTGATGAACATAGATGCAAAAATCCTCCACAAAATACTAGCAAACAGGATCCAACAGCACATTAAAAGGATCATATAGCATGATCAAGGGGGTTTATCCCAGGAATGCATGGATTCTTCAATATACGCAAATCAATCAATGTGATACACCATATTAACAAACTGAAGGAGAAAAACCATATGATCCTCTCAACAGATGCAGAAAAACCTTTCGACAAAATTCAACACTCATTTATGATAAAAACCCTCCAGAAAGTAGGCATAGAGGGAACTTACCTCAACATAACAAAGGCCATACATGACAAACCCACAGCCAACATCATTCTCAATGGTGAAAAACTGAAACCATTTCCGCTAACATCAGGAACAAGACAAGGTTGCTCAATGTCGCCGCTATTATTCAACATATTTGTGAAGTTTTAGCCACAGCGATCAGAGAAGAAAAAGAAATAAAAGGAATCCAAATCAGAAAATAAGAAGTAAAGCTGTCACTGTTTGCAGATGACATAATACTATACATACAGAATCCTAAAGATGCTACCAGAAAACTACTAGAGCTAATCAATGAATCTGGTAAAGTAGCAGGATACAAAATTAATGCACAGAAATCTCTTGCATTCCTATACACTAGTGAGAAAAATCTGAAAGAGAAATTAAGGAAACACTCCCATTTACCACTGCAACAAAAAGAATAAAATACCTAGGAATACATCTACCTAAGGAGACAAAAGACCTGTATGCAGAAAACTATAAGACACTGATGAAACAAATGAAAGATGATACAAACAGATGGAGAGACATACCGTGTTCTTGGATTGGAAGAATCAACACTGTGAAAATGACTATACTACCCAAAGCAATCTACAGATTCATGAAATACCTATCGAACTACCAATGGCATTTTTCACAGAACAAGAACAAAAAAAGTCTCAATTTGTATGGGAACACAAAAGACCTCGAATAGCCAAAGCAATCTGGTAAAGAAAAACAGAGCTGGAGGAATCAGGCTCCCTGGCTTCAGACTATACTACAAAGCTACAATATTCAAGCCAGTACGGTACTGGCACAAAAACAGAAATACAGATCAGTGAAATCGGATAGAAAGCTCAGAGATAAACCCACGCACATGTGGTCACCTTATCCTTGATAAAGGAGGCAAGAATATACAATGGAGGAAAGACAGACTCTTCAATAAGTGGTGCTGGGAAAACTGGACAGCTACATGGAAAAGAATGAAATTAGAACACTCCCTAACACCATACACAAAAACAAACTCAAAATGGATTAAAGACCTAAATGTAAGGCCAGACACTATAAAACTCTTAGAGGAAAACATAGGCAGAACACTCTATGACATAAATTACAGCAAGATCTTTTTTGACCCACCTCCTAGAGAAATGGAAATGAAAACAAAAATAAGAAAATGGGACCTAGTGAAACTTAAAAGCTTTTGAATAGCAAAGGAAACCATAAACAAGATGAAAAGACAACTCTCAGAATGGGAGAAAATATTTGCAAATGAAGCAACTGACAAAGGATTAATCTCCAAAATTTACAAGCAGCTCATGCAGCTCAATATCAAAAAAACAAACAACCCAATCCAAAAATGGGCAGAAGACCTAAATAGACATTTCTCCAAAGAAGACATACAGATTGCCAACAAACACATGAAAGGTTGCTCAACATCACTAATCATTAGAGAAATGCAAATTGGAACTACAATGAGATATCACCTCACACCAGTCAGAATGGTCATCATCAAAAAATCTACAAACAATAAATGCTGAAGAGGGTGTGGAGAAAAGGGAACCCTCTTGCACTGTTGGTAGGAAAGTAAATTGATACAGCCACTATGGAGAACAGTATGGAGTTTCCTTAAAAAACTAAAAATGTACAACCCAGCAATCCCACTACTGGGCATATACCCTGAGAAAACCATGATTCAAAAGGAGTCATGTACCACAATATTCATTGCAGCTCTGTTTACAATAGCCAGGACATGGAAGCAACCTACGTGTCCACTGATAGATGAATGGATAAAGAAGATGTGGCACATATATACAATGGAATATTACTCAGCCATAAAAGGAAATGAAATTGAGTCATTTGTAGTGAGGTGGATGGACCTAGAGACTGTCACACAGAGTGAGGTCAGAAAGAGAAAAACAAATACCGTATGCTAACACATATATATGGAATCTAAAAACAAAAACAAAATGGTTATGAAGAACCTAGATGCAGGACAGGAATAAAGACACAGATGTAGAGAATGGACTTCAGGACACCGGGAGGAGGAAGGGTAAGCTGGGTGAAGTTAGAGTGGCAAGGACATATATACACTACCAAATGTGAAACAGATAGCTAGTGGGAAGCAGCCGCATAGCACAGGGAGATCAGCTCCCTGCTCTGTGACCACCTAGAGGGATGGGATAGGGAGGGTGGCAGGGAGACACAAGAGGGAGGAGATATGGAGATATATGTGTATATATAGCTGATTCACTTTGTTATAAAGCAGAAACTAACACACCATTGTAAAGCAATTATACTCCAATAAAGATGTCAAAAAAATTTTTCAAGAGATTAGCTCATTTAGGGCTTCCCTGGTGGCACAGCAGTTGAGAGTCCGCCTGCCGATGCAGGGGACACGGGTTCGTGCCCCGGTCCGGGAAGATCCCACATGCCGCGGAGTGACTGGGCCTGTGAGCCATGGCCGCTGAGCCTGCGTGTCCGGAGCCTGTGCTCTGCAACAGGAGAGGCCACAGCGGTGAGAGGCCCACGTACCACACAAAAAAAGAGATTAGCTCATTTATAGAACTGACATTTTCTTAAAAGACAGTATTTGGGAGTCCTCACAATTTATAGCATTCAAGCTTTTATGTACTATGCACATTTTTCCATGTCCTACACTCTTGGAGGAAACCTCTCTGGCAGTGTTATATCCACTGTGTGGTCTCTTTTCACATGTCTCCTGTGTTCACTAGACTGAAATATTTATTAATACTCATCTCTGTCTCCCAAGTTACAACTTTCCTAAATTTAGATGCCTTTTAGGACATATTTCCTCACTTTAAAAGAGGGGAGAATACTGTAATCTCATATACATTTCTGTGAGGAAAAGCTCATCATTCTAAATTAAATAACACAAAAGGAATAGAAAAGAGGTGTTATGTGGAATTGAACAGAGATCTAAATCAAAAAAGCTTATCTTGGAGAAAACTGACAGGTCAGAACTTTAAAATCCCCAAACATTACACATATCTGAGCAATAAAATTCTATTCACAGAAAGGCTCTGTCTCCTTGATCGCAATGACTAGAAATATGAAAGAGGTAATAAGGGCATAAATTGAGTTGCAAATGAGTTGGAAGGGTAAGATACTGACATAAAATCTTGTAAAAACACGTCTCTGTCTGAGTTAAGGCAGATGATCATTAAGCGTTTCAAGGGTACAAGAAGTAGATGAGAGAGGAACAAGGTACACAATGGAATATGTTATTGGCACTTGCCTTTTTCTTGTTGACTCTCCTCTGACAAATAAGAGGAAGAAATAAACAATTCGTTCCAAATAAAAGCATAATGTCGGCAAGGAAGGAGAACAAAAATTGGGACCCCTTTCATAATATACTCTACGGTGCAACTTGATCCATATTTGTGAAAACTGGAACCATAAGGTTCCAAAGGACATCTCACCAATCAGAGACAGTGTTGCTTTACATCCCTCCACCACTTCATGGAAAAGGAACTAAATTAGGAAATGAAAGTATAAGGGGAGGTAGGGAAGGAGTTCTTTTGGGATACACAGTATCATTCTTCTTTCACTGGGCCATCCTTTTTCACATTAAAATGCAAATGTGTACATGTGCACAAGGCAGGTACTTAAAAAGTGATGAGGAAGCATACAGAGAAGGCACACATCTGTGCAAAACTGTATCGGCAGCAGTAGTCATATGAGACTTGCTATATTCATTAAAGTGGTATATTTCTAAATTCCAACCCCCAGAAACAAGAATATAATTGAAATTGTCATGAGAAGGGAGAGTATTAAAGTCTGAATGATTATATTAGGTTTTCTTTGGAAGTTTGCAAGACAATAGTGCTTGTGTCCTTCATTTAATGTTTGCAATATTGAGAGATGTACTTCAACTTTCTTTAAGATATGTAAGTCTTCTAAAAAGATTTAATGGGATTTGCAGTTTTTTGTTTTGATAATTATGTAAATAAAAATGCAAAAGAAAAAAATGCAGTTATATAAAACATCAAAGGACATTACGATAAGAAGAAACATGATGATCCACAGGCCAAAACATCAACTGACTTCACTGAAAATTTGTTAATACCCTGACCTTTACCCAAGCATCTTGGGCAAAACACTAGTCCTAAGGATGATGTGCATGCATGCTATACACACACACACACACACACACACACACACACACACACACACAGATACACACACAGATACACACACACACACACACACACACACACACACACAGGGTTCCATTAGGGAAGAAGTTTGGGAAACACCTTTGATTATAACTCCTCCCACATTCCTCTTGGTAGTTCATTAACGCTGAGCCTTGGGAGATTTTTGAATTTTAACTCAGGGTTTCCCAAACTTATTTGAGCATGGACCTTTCCACAACATACATATTCATTTTGCTTTTTGTGTGTTTTTTTGTTTTTGTCTGACAACCTATTAAATATTATGGAAACCACTGGTTTGTGGAACACCTTAGAAAGTACTGTTATAACCAGCACCTGATCATGTATATGGTGTGGTCTGAAGAACATATAGAGGTCCCTCCTGACTCACTGTTATAAGGTCTAAAATATCAATAACTCTTAGAGGCTGTTGGACTTTTGAGGTTTTTATTAATAAACAAATATCCCAGAAATCAAAGCCAAGAGATAACAACTTGTTAGCACAGCCAGTGATCAATGTGAATCCTAACTAGGTCCCTAATTGCCTAGATGTTATCCAATTTCCAGTGGAGAGAAGAGGCTGGCCAAGGTCAGGGGTGAACACACACTCTGCTGCTATTAGTACATCTAGACAGTCTCTCCAAATTGTGGATTTCTTTATCATAAATATTGCTTCAATATATTATGTCCATTACTACCAATCTAGCCCAGGCTTTTGTAACCCCGAGCCTGTCTCTTCCAGGCTCTCTTAATATTATACATCATGCACATACCCACCTAACAGATCCCCCCCAAATGCCACTTTTCTCCTCTGCTGAAGAATCTTGAACGTTTCTCCACTGCCCATCAAGTTACTACTCTCACCCCAGCATTCAAAAGCAAACCTATCCATATTCCTCTGACTTTAATTTTCATTGCTCCCCTTCTCTTCACTGTATACAGCTTCTTAAAGTTTTCTCTATGAATTCCAGGCTCTTCCTGTTTCCCTTTATTTTCTTTTCACATTTTCCTAACATTCTTTCTCACTTCCTATCCAGACTCCACTTATCTTTCAAGTACTACTCCCCTCAAGAAGGCTTCTAGTAACTTCACCCAGCATGGCTCTCTCTCTTTCCTGTACCGCAGAGTTGAGGGTGTTGTTAAATGCATTTAGCATTTGACTGTGTAATTCTATTTTGTTCTCCATTACAATTGTGTATGTTTTGTTCCCCTCTCACCACTCCTTGCTTCTAAACACAAGTCTCTTCACTGTTGTGGCCTCTCCCGTGGCGGAGCACAGGCTCTGGACGTGCAGGCTCAGCGGCCATGGCTCACGGGCCCAGCCGCTCCGTGGCATGTGGGATCTTCCCAGACCGGGGCACGAACCTGTGTCCCCTGCATTAGCAGGCGGAATCTCAACCACTGCGCCACCAGGGAAGCCCCACAAGTCTCTTCAGAGAGCAAACCTTGTCATAACCTTAATTTGTACTCCCTACCGCATTTATCATGCACTGAAACACAAGAAACACTTCCTCAGTGATTGACTGAAATGAAAACAAAATGATAATTATAAATGGATATGATACAGTTATTAAAGCATGCTAGAGAGAAACTTCCCTTGATAATACTTAATTGGCATTAACTTTAAGATATTCTCTACTATAAGTAGCAAAGTTACATGCCGTTATAGACTAGTCTATAATTCATCATTTCAGACCAACTTCCCCCAAACAAACTCAAAGATCTCTTTTCTCTCAGAAGGGATGGAAACAAAGAACCAAGCATGGCTCTTAGGTTTCAGACCTCCAAAGTCCAGGGTTATATGTATGTGCAGACAGACTCTAAATGCTTTGGATATGACCTCAATCAATCCAAAACCCCTTTGCACTACTTTGACAATCTGTGCATGGCTGCCATGAACTTTCAGACCATGCATAATGTGACAACAGAGGCCAGGTTCCTCCTAAAGCCTCCAGCCTACAGTAAGCTAGGAACTGAGGCCCTTATTCCACTGGAACAACCCTCCAGAAACAGAATTTTGCCAACAAACACATGAGCTTGTTAGCAGGTCCTTCCCCCGCTGATTCCTCAGATGAGACCCAGCCCTGACCAACACCTTGATGACAGCCCGTGAGAGACCCCGATGCAGAGAACCCAGCTAAGCTGTGCCCAGATTCCTGACACACCAAAGCTGTGAAATGATCAAAGGGTATTGTTTTAAGTCACCAAGTTTGTAGTAATTTATATGCAGCAATGGATAATAAATATAGGATGTTAAAGAATATCTGTGTGATTCTTTCCATTGAAGATGTACCTGTCAAAAGAACCAAACTTGGTTCAAATATTCAGTGTGGAATCTCACATCATGGAAGCTCATACAATCATGCTGGAGAGATTAAGAATGTCTTACATAATACCTGGTAGAAGCGTGAAAGTACAGACAGCTATCATTGAGCATTCCATTATAACTTTGTTTGAAACCTGGCCCCAGTGTTCAAAAAGTAAAGTTTAGAAGAGGCTGGGAATTTGTTCACTTTAAAAGAGTCTATGTCAGATGTCTCTGACAAAGGCCACACATTTTTAAAGGAGCTAAAGCTTCATAGTATAACACTAAGGTGAGCATTTCATGACTAAGTATATGAATTATATTTGATGTACATTAATTGGTAAACATCTTCTAGCTAGATAGTCAATGGGAGAAAAAACTGAAGGGTTTGAAAAGCTAGGGAGTAGAGAATTGCTAATTAGAGAAAAAATTGTGGCCCTTTTTACAGGTTTACATCTCACACCACTACATGACTGGCTCTTTGTTATAGTTTGGTTCGTTATTACTGAGCAGCTGGGAGAGCCCACAGACATTTTGAATCTTTCTCCTAGGAATTTATGATTTCTTTGGTGAAACAGTAGTTCCTAGACTTTTGGATTTCAAGAACCAGGAAAAAAAAAAAGGTCGTTGGATGAATAGACGGATTGAGTATTTTGCCACAGACAGTAAGCTTCATTTTGCCAAGTTAGTACATTAAAACAACAACAACAAACGTGTTGTCATTGTCATTTCATAAAGAAAGGACAATTCAACCACAAGTAGTAAAGTCATAATCTCAAAATAAAACAGAACTTTAATTTCAATAAATCCATCTTTAAGAAAAATTCATCACATTGTCCATATTTTTCTCTTTTCCTGGTAGCTCATCACAGCATTTGGGAGCCCTGGGCTAAAGGAATATCCTAAGAGAGCAGAAGCTAAGAGACTTTTGACCTAAGACTACCTGGAACGCCTGTAAGGAGGTTCAACTTGTTTAGGAAATTCAAGGTGAGCTTCTTTTTGTAAGGTACAAGTGACAATAGCTGATGATTACGGAGAAGTTTACCAAAGGTATGTGTTTCTTTCAGCCTTGAAGTACATATTCAGACCTTTTAAAATGTAGTGATTATCAGGCTCAGATATTTTAACAAAATTCCTCCCCGTTCCCCCATAGGACAGACATGGTTAGGCAGAAATGTTACTCTGATCATTGTCTCAGTTATCTCCTCTTCTGGGAGGCCAGGTTTCTGTGACCCAGAAGTGACAATCCAGCCACCACTGCGTCCAGGCAGCAGCCATCTTGAATCAAGGTATGGAAGCTCAAGGAAATAACCTCTGGAGGCTTCCAAACCCAAGCCTAAAATGTCAAGTGATGGCAAGCATCACATCCACATTTTACACCCCTCCTTAAGGAACAAAACTAAGTCTCCACAGGACCTACAAGTCTCCAGAGATCAACAGACTCTTTGGTGCACTCTGACAGCAGAAGCGCATCATGGCTGGATAGGTATCAGCCTCTGATCTCCAAATACGTCAGTCGGTGAACGTGCAGCAGGCTGCTCAGCCGCTGATGCTGACAGGACTTTGGAATATATCACAGGACTTAATTGGAAAGCGCGTGATCCTCCCACGGATTTAGTTCCTTTTTCTTTCTTTGGAGGTGACCTCTCGTGGTGCCTATTCGCTCTCTCAGACACCTTGGGGAGCCGCTGCTGAGGGAAGCACACAGGCGTCTGTTGTGGAAAAGGGCAGTACCTGAGACGGATATCAGGGCCAGCATGAAGCTGATTGGCACACGTTAAAATGCAACATAATAGTGTATTTGTCGCAGTGGCCCTCTCCTGCAGTTGGCTCATGAGGAATAATGCTGGCTTACTGACAGAAGCAGGGACTCGCCCGCTTGATAACATTGTCGTGCTGATGGTTTGAAGAGCCCCACCGTCACTTGCATTTGGCTGGGAACAGCAGCCATTCACTCTTTCAGGCAGGGTGCTGAAAACAGACCCACTGCCACGCACAATGCTGGCCATTCTGAAAGGCTTAAGTAAAGCATTCTCTGCCATAATTTCCACTGTGGTTCTTCCCCACTGTTTATATAATACGGCCAGGAGTGGGACCAGTGCAAACAACAAACGTGGGAGCTGAGTTTTCCAGGGAGAGGATTACCAAGCTTCCTACAGAGGCAGGCATGCCACAGCACACACAGCCTCCTGCCTTATTAAAGCAGCCCTTTCCTGGGAAAAGAACATTGCCAGGGAAATAATGCATTAATTTGGCATTTCCTTAGGTCTCACTCAGCATGCAGTGTGCTTCCCTAAGCATGAAAACAGCACATCTTCACAGAAACGTTTCTAAAATGATGTGCCTACTCATAGAAAAGATCAGTTTGAATAGATTCAATCCCCAAGAGGGCAATTCAATAAGAAAAGTTTTCAACTAAAGTCAAGACAGATTGTCCAACTAGTTTTCAAGCCCAGCACAGACCATTATCTTTGTCCATATTTCAGCTTATCAACCTTCTCTCGTTCCCTCTCTCACTATGTACATACATGCACATACACACATTTATTTGTAGCTCTTGGTACACTGAGAACAAAGCTCTTGCTATGTCAGCATAAAGGCCATTGCTGTTCAAGTGAGGGAAAAAAAAGTGTGCTCCAGTATAGGGAATGGAAACCTAAAGTTATTGAATGTGACTTTTGCCTGAGAGACTATATTTGGGTTGTTGAAAGTTAGAATAAGAGAGATGAAACAGTATTATAAACTGGGGGTTGGGGGAGGATTGAGAAAGAAAGAGAGAGATTGGTTGAGTAAAACGCTAGCTGGTGGGTACAGTGTTGAAAACACAGATCAGAGAGGTGAAAGGCCATACTTAGTGCAGAACAGCCAAAATGGAATTAGACTTTAAAAGTACAATCAGCAGGGCTTCCCTGGTGGCGCAGTGGTTGGGAGTCCGCCTGCCGATGCAGGGGACGCAGGTTTGTGCCCCGGTCCGGGGAGATCCCACATGCCGCGGAGCGGCTGGGCCCGTGAGCCATGGCCGCTGAGCCTGCGCGTCTGCAGCCTGTGCTCCGCAACGCGAGAGGCCGCAACAGTGAGAGGCCCGCGTACCGCCACAGCAGTGAGAGGCCCGGGTACCGGAAAAAAAAAAAAAAAAAAAAAAGTACAATTAGCAGATTGAGGGCCAGAAGCCGTGCATTGCAACAGGAAGTGATCATTCTAAATGGCTAAGGAGAGGATGGAAATCCAGAAGTTAGTGGTGCTGAGGAGGGAGAGGCTGGAATGCCCCAAATCAAGTACAAGAGGACAAAACACACGACCCACCAACACTAGGATTCATTGAGTGAAAAATCCAACAGCTATGGTTTTTTTCTTTTCCTTTCATTCATAGCTCAAGTGTTGTTGCAACTGAATTTCCCAGGCTGTTTCTTGCCTGGTTTTTACCACGGAGACCTAACTGCTGGGAAAGCAGAAAGCTAAAAATCCTCTAAGACCTGATTCCAATATTCTCTGCATTTTCTGAGCCAATAACTTATGATACCATAGATACAGGACTTATTATTGCCATCCTCCATCTCCTCATAGGTGCCTGAGAACAATCTGTCCCAAGTAACTTTAATACTTACAAAATCAGGAACCATGCTGGTTAAGTTAGCTCAATAGGTAAGAGCCCCACACTAAGAAGCAAAGAGTATTAAGTAGTGGTTTGCAAATGTGGCTGCCCATTAGAATCACCCGGACAGCTTGCTAAAACTCCCCATTCCAGTGATGTAGATCAAAGGACATAAATTTTCAGTTTTCTTGATCTTGCTAACCATTTTATGAGGTCTATGTATATCAAATCATCACATTTAAAATTGTAAATATATACAATTACATTTGTCAACTATTCCTCAATAAAGTTTTAAAACAGAAAAAGAAAAAGGAAAACCAACAGCACACATGCATACAAAATACCCCATTCCAAGGCTCTATCCTAGACCAATTAAATGAAAATTTCTGGGGTGAGACAGAAGCATTCTTTTTTTTTTTTTTTAAGCTTGAGAACCACTGGTATTGAGAAATCCCTGTGGCCTCAAAAACTTTGATCAGCTCCACACTCCTGGATGGCACCCTCAACCCCATCCTGTCCAAGCCCTCAAATACTGGCCAGTAAACCTTAGAAACTTCCAAAGTAAACGTGGACAGCCCAGCACCAATCCTTCTCCTCGCCCGGCAGAGGCACTCTTAGCACCAACAGAGTCAAAAGCTTGATGACAAAGGCCAACAGAGGTGGTTTCAGAAAGCAAGCAGCAGATTCAAGTTTGCAAAAGAAATTTCACCCATGAAATAAATGTGAGCTTTTATGTTCTTCCACCTAACCTCTTGTATCATATATATCCTCTAAACACTATTGCAGGTATCATTTCAGGGCCAAAAGTGGGGAGGTTTCTACTCAATTTTGTGGGCTGACAAACAGTAACTGGACCACTATTAATGTTTTTCTGACCTTCGGGATTTTTGCTGTATGTTGAACATTCTTCCTTAGTGAGAAGTAACCCACTAACATTCAAGGTTTGCACTGATCCCACAGGCTTCTTCTTTATTCTTAGGGACTCAAATCAGAAAGCAATTCCAAAAATTCCCTGCTTGATTTTTTTTCTTTTTTTGTATCAATTGAAGCCATAAAGGCTGAGGGAGCTCTTCCTTAATCCAAACACACAAAATGATACTATATATATAATGCTTTCTATGTTGTCATATATTTGCTACATCATGCACTACAAAACCCTTTTCTACAGTAAGTTTTTATGCCTCCGTTTTTTGTTTTTTGGCACAAAATGATACTATATATATAATGCTTTCTATGTTGTCATATATTTGCTACATCATGCACTACAAAACCCTTTTCTACAGTAAGTTTTTATGCCTCCGTTTTTTGTTTTTTGGGTTTTTTTTTGTGGTATGCGGGCCTCTCACTGTTGTGGCCTCTCCCGTTGCGGAGCACAGGCTCCGGACGCGCAGGCTCAGCTGCCATGGCTCACGGGCCCAGCCGCTCTGCGGCATGTGGGATCTTCCCAGACCGGGGCACGAACCCGCATCCCCTGCATCGGCAGGCGGACTCTCAACCACTGTGCCACCAGGGAAGCCCTATGCCTCCGTTCTTTATGAGGATGACTTTGTTGGTCCTGACTTTAAAACTTACTTCTGAGTCAAAATCCCACCACCTCCTAAAACTCTTTAACATATTTCCCTCTACACCATTCTCCTTATTTCTTAATTCTTATAATTCTCCTGAATTATTCTGGCATTTATGCTATTATATCTATTTTTAAAAACTTGCAATGGCTCCCCAATGCCCACTGAATGAAGTTCAAGCTCCACAGGCTGCCTTTCCAAATATTCCATAATCTGATTCCAACCTTAATTCCTAGTCTTTTAGTTAACTGATCTCTTACTGTCCCTGAAACATGCCATGCATGGGCCCATCAATGCACTGTGCAAGTGCAATTCCCTTCACAGTGAAGGTCATCTCCCCACTTCTCTACGCTAGACTCGTTGAGTAAAAGGGTTATCTTGCTTGATCCCAGGTCATGAGTCCTTAACCTGAAGTCTATCCACTCGCTGGGGTCTTTAAATGGATTTCTAAGGTATGCATACCTCTTGAAATCATTGTGCATGCACACAGTAGGCTGGACCTTTGGTGGCCTGTAATAAACTTTACCTCCCAGTATTCATGTGTGTGTGTATTTTCCTCCCGTGAACTTGGGCAAGCTCTGTGATCTACTTTAACAGAATTTGGAGGAAGTGTCTCTGTGCCAGTTTTGAGATCTAGCCTTAAGATTTCAACCTTTGAGGAAAGCCAGCTGCCATGTAAAAATCCCGGCGACTCTGAGACCACCAGACTGTTGGAAGTCCAAGCAGCCACATGGAGATGACCATGAGGAAGACATCCGAAGCCGATGGCCAAAAGCTAGCAGCTGCCACCAACTTCCAGCCATGTGAGTGAGGGCTTTTTGGAATTTCCAGCTTCCCTAGTGTCCCAGTGACACCAGATGAAGCAGAAGAATCACCTGCCAATGAACAGAATCATGAGAAATTTTTAAAAAACAAAAACTGTTGTTTGGGGGTGGTTTCTTCCACAGTAGTAGACAGTAAAACAGAAGATATGTGGATGCTCCTGAGTGCAGATTTTTCTGGGAAAAGGGTTCAGATTCTCAAAGGAATTAGTGACACAAGACAAGTTAAGTATCTTTATATGAGGAGATCCCTGTAAAGCATTTAAAATAGCACCAGCCATATGGTAAGCACTCAGTAAGCCTTTAGCTATTATTATTATTATGTAGCCAACAGTCCACTCTAAAGATTTCAAGGAAGAAGCTCAGGAAGGCAGGTCATCGCTGTGGTTGAGAGAGAAGCCAAAATTATAATAAAAAAGAAACAAAAACAAAAATCTGTGCATTAAATCTGATGGGTGAGTAGAAAATAGGATAAACAGCCCTGAATCAGGAAACTCAGAAATAGGGTGGGCAAAGTTTCAAAAGATCATATGGGAAATTCAAGGTTTAGCTTGAACAGAAAGTGTGCACTAAGAATCCCCCTTTTCCCGCTCTATACGAAGTACTTAACGACATCCTGGACCGCCCTGATGAGTTTGAAGTAAAGGCCCTAGGACGGAAGAATGGGTGCAGATCAGGCTGACTTTTGGATGGAGAGGAGGTAAGTTGCAGGAGTGCATGCCCAACAGCCCCTACATTTTCAGTGAGGCAGGAACTCATTCTCTCTGAGTGACCAGGGATGGGAAGGGTACTGGGAAGACTGGTGAAGGTTCCAAATGTCCACTGTAGGAAGAGGAAGAGCAGCCAGCCAGACATAAGTGAAACGATGGCCAGGTAGCATGGAGGGCTCAACTATAGCTGCAGGGCTTAGAATGAAATGTAGATCACTGCTCATAAACAGACATCTCATCAGAATTCTTCCTTGATTTGCAAAAATGATACACAGGCAGTAATCTGTGTCTGGAGATGATGGGTGGAAGCAGGATGGCCATTTGCCAGCACTGCTGTCAGGAGGAATTAGGCACTGGGTTTGAGAGCAACCCACATGACTGTCAAAGTCCCTCCTTGCCCAAGGACTTCCTAGCATTTGTTGGCTTCTTGACCTTGGACAGATTACTTAGCCATTCTGTGCTTCAGTCTCCTCATCTGGAGACTCAGAATGACCACTTTGAGATTATATAAAAGTCATGCAGGGAAAAAAAACAGCTGGAGGAATCAGACTCCCTTACTTCAGACTATAGTACAAAGCTACAGTAATCAAGACAATATGGTACTGGCACAAAAACAGAAATATAGATCAATGGAACAGGATAGAAAGCCCAGAGATAAACCCACACACCTATGGTCAACTAATCTATGACAAAGGAGGCAAGGATATACAATGGAGAAAAGACAGTCTCTTCAATAAGTGGTGCTGGGAAAACTGGACAGCTACATGTAAAAGAATGAAATTAGAACACTCCATAACACCACACACAAAAATAAACTCAAAATGGATTAGAGACCTAAATGTAAGACCGGACACTATAAAACTCTTAGAGGAAAACATAGGAAGAACATTCTCTGACATAAATCACAGCAAGATCTTTTTTGATCCACCTCCTAGAGTAATGGAAATAAAAACAAAAAATAAACAAATGGGGCGTAATGAAACTTAAAAGCTTTTGCAAAGCAAAGGAAACTACAAAGAAGACCGAAAGCCAACCCTCAGAATGGGAGAAAATATTTGCAAACGAATCAACGGACAAAGGATTAATCTCCAAAATATATAAACAGCTCATGCAGCTCAATATCAAAGAAACAAACAACCCAATCCCAAAATGGGCAGAAGGCCTAAACAGACACCTCTCCAAAGAAGACATACAGATGGTCAAGAAGCACATGAAAAGCTGCTCAACATCACTAATTATTAGAGAAATGCAAATCAAAACTACAATGAGGTATCACCTCACACCAGTTAGAATGGGCATCATCAGAAAATCTACAAACAACAAATGCTGAAGAGGGTGTGGAGAAAACGGAACCCTCCTGCACTGTTGGTGGGAATGTAAATTGATACAGCCACTATGGAGAACAGTATGGAGGTTCCTAAAAAACTAAAAATAGAATTACCATATGATCCAGCAATCCCACTACTGGGCATATACCCAGAGAAAACCATAATTCAAAAAGACACATGCACCCCAATGTTCATTGCAGCGCTATTTACAATAGCCAGGTCATGAAAGCAACCTAAATGCCCAGTGCCAGACGAATGGATAAAGAAGATGTGGTACACATATACAATGGAATATTACTCAGCCATAAAAGGAATGAAATTGGGTCATTTGTAGAGATGTGGATGGATCTAGAGACTGTCATACAGAGTGAAGTAAGTCAGAAAGAGAAAAACAAATATCGTATATTAACGCATGCATGTGGAACCTAGAAAAATGGTACAGATGAACTGGTTTGCAGGGCAGAAATAGAGACACAGATGTAGAGAACAAACATATGGACACCAAGGGGGGAAAGTGACGGGGTGGTGGTGGTGGTGGTGGGATGAATTGGGAGATTGGTATTGACATGTATACACTAATATGTATAAAACAGATAACTAATAAGAACCTGCTGTATAAAAAAACAAATAAAATAAATTTTTTTTAAAAATCATGCATTTAAAGGACTTGTTACAATGTTAGCCATTATTATTATTATTATTCCACAAACCAAATGTAATAGTGTCTTTTCCTTATTGAGACTCAAGTCCCATTCTTTGGAATGTCTTGTGAATTTTATACCTCTCTGTTATTATGCACACCCAAAGACTGTTCCTTTAAAATGTAAATGCACATCTCTATGCTTACATATTCATACAGTAGTTTCCACAGATACCATCATCAAAAGCTACTGGAATCTGTTGTCAAAAGTTCTGTCCGGCTTTACACATTCATTCTTGTACTTCTCATCCACACCAATAAAAAGCTGAATTCTAGTGTTGATTTCTCCAGTCAGTCAATGATGTTTCCCTTTCCTTTGGGGATAAAGTGATCACATACACACACACACCACACACCTTGTAGAGCTTAAATAAGAGAATTCATATAGTGGAAAAGTCAATGAATATAAAATCTCACCGGGCAAGTTGTGATGGTTCATTTTATGTGTCAATGTGGCTGAGCTACAGAGCCCAGCTATTTGGTAAAACAGTATTCTGGATGGTTCTGGAGGGGATTCGTGGATGAGATTTACATTTAAGTTCATAGACTTTGAGTAAAGCACATTGCCCTCCCAATATGATGGGCCTCATCCAATCAACTGAAGGAATTAGAATAACAAACGACTGGGCTTCCCTGGTGGCGCAGTGGTTGAGAGTCCGCCTGCCGATGCAGGGGACACGGGTTCGTGCCCCGGTCCGGGAAGATCCCACATGCCGCAGAGCGGCTGGGCCCGTGAGCCATGGCCGCTGAGCCTGCGCGTCTGGAGCCTGTGCTCCGCAACGGGAGAGGCCACAACAGTGAGAGGCCTGCGTACCGCCAAAAAAAAAATAAAATAAAATAACAAACGACTGAACTCCTCTGAGCAAGAGGGGATTTGGCCAGCTGATGGCCTTCAGATTTCCTCTGAACATTTCGTCTGTAACATTAGCTCTTCTGTGTCTCCACCCTGCCAGCCCATCCTGCAGACTTTGGACTTGATGGTCTCCATAATCACCTGAGCCAGTTCGTTAAAATAAATCTCTCCATATATATATATACACACACACATCCTATTGGTTCTGTTTCTCTGGAAAACCCTGACTAGTACACTAGTTATTTCTGGTGTTCTCCTGATGGGCCACTTGAGGGCCTAAGATGATTGAAGCTTATTTAATGGAGACCTAACAGGTAACAATATATAGCATACTCTTGGCCCCAAATTCTTTTTTGACTGTGAATTTATGGAAATATGGAAACATTTCCTCAGGAAAGCATCTGGAGATTAAGAAAGGCATTAAATCAAACTTGATGCCCTTTGGGTTTGTGAATTTTATTCTCCTATGGCAGCACCATTCTGCCTAACAGTTTGTGGAATGCTTTACCTCTAGAACAATAGTCTCAGGGTCTTGTAATATCTACATTTCACTCAAGGCTTTTAGCAAAATCTGCCATCTCAGAGATAATATTCTTTCCACGTCACCCATATGTGGGGGCCTCTAGGTTCCATGCTAGCTAGCATTTCTCCTATATTTCAGGCAATACAACTCTCTATTATTTGTCAGAAAGACTCTGTCATACATATTCAGGAAACATTTGACTGGGAGACAAATGCAGTGAACATTATGCTGTAAGTAGAAGTGGCCCCTATCCATTCTTTCTGTCCCATTTCAGATAATGATGACTATCTGTCTATCCTTTAAATGAGTATTTCTGGACTGCAGGCAGAAACATTTTTAAAAAATCACTAAATACCAAACTTATTATTCACCTAATTTTAATTTCCCATCTTGCCTTGGTTTAATGACAGATTTCTTTCTCACTGTATTTGTTCACTATGTTCCACTTTCTTCTGCTCTTCCGTATTTGCTGTTACTGTTCTTGTGGGTTTCTGTTTTGTTGCTCTTACCTTCTCCTTCCTTTTCTCAGACCTTTTTTCAGCTGAACTACAAAGAGCATTCCACTGTTTTTTAATTCAGCTTTTGCCCACTGAAGCTCTTTTCCCTAGCTGTAAAAATATCACCTCCCCGAATTTATACTCCCCCCCAGCAATTTTATTCCCCATCCATTATACAACGGTTGCTTATTATCTCCTTTCTTCATAACCTTTTTCTTAGTAGTTGAGAAAATTAGGAAAAGTTAGCTAAACAATGATCATTTCTGGCTGTTCATTATCATTCCTCACAATTATTAATCACAGGAGATGGGAATACCAAGTAATATGATCCATTTGTAGTTGTAGGAGCTCCAAGTCTAACTTCCCTGGATTCAGCTTGTTCACCTTATAACAATGATAATACGTGCCTTGGAGGACGAGGGTTAGGATTACATAAGATTAGCATATTAAAGCATGTTATAGACTATGAAAGTGTTAATACAAAGTTAGTATCTAGTCATCCAGGTGTGTATTCACCCAGAGACTTCCTGGGTGAACACAGGAAGATTAAAAATTAAATTAAAAACTCTGCCATAACAAGTAAATAAAGAAACTAAACAGCACACAATTAACAAACTCAGTCTCAATTGTGCTACATTCTTTCTGTCACCTAGAAACTAATTAGTACGACATAATCACATACTTCCTGCCCAGTAAACATACAAGTCCCAGAGGAACAAATGATTTGTATCATGAATCACTGGCCACTGCTTACTGGTAATTATCATATAAATGAGGTTCTTCAAGTTGACCTCTGATTCCCTAGTTCTTTTCTGAGACAGCAAAGATACACCAGTTATGCAAAAACTTGATAAAATTTAAATTACTTTTCTATTTTCTAGCCTCGCCTTCTGGATATTCTTTTGAAAAAAAAAGATCACCACAAAAGCCCAACAGAATGGGTTCTAAAATACTAAAATATTAGTGCACAGTGGTATGTTTCGAAATGGCTTCCACAATTCAAAAAGAAAATTCAAGAAAATTTGTAATAAAGCTCCAAGAGTAAACATTCACCTTGGCTGTATGGAAGAGACTGTCTTCAAACTTTTCTGGATGAGCCAACAAGTCAAAGTGAGAGGAAGACACCCAGCTCTGTCCCTCATTAGCTATAAGAATTTTGTCAGTCACCCGACTTATCTCACCCATGGTCTCTTCCTTTGTACAGTTAAGCAACTAGGTTTTAGGGTTCCTTCCTGCCTTAACATTTCTTGATTATGCATCTTGAGGAAAGAAATATACACGTCACATACCTTAAATATCATTTAAAACAGCTGTTCTCAACATGAGCTGCACTTTGGACTCACCTTGGGAGCTTTAAAAAATACTGACGCTGGGGCTCCCCCCGCAGAGAGTGGGAATTAATTGGTCTGGGTGCAAGCCTAGCCACAAAAGACTGCAAAAGCTCTAATGTGCAGCCAAGATCAAGAAGCACTTATTAATTACTACATCCTTTTTGGATGTGGGTAGTTTCCTTTCTTTTCTTTCCTCATCTGAAGAAGCTAAATTATCTCTCTGAGGCTGCCTTGTCATTAAAACATAGAGACCTGACCTACGTTGCATGATTGCAGAAACCCCGAGCGAGGCGGCGGCAGCAGCGAAGATTCCTGGCAGGGCACTGGCTCCCAGGATGGATACAGCAAAGAGTCATTTATTTCCTTCCTCCTACTTCCCGGGCCCCCAAGACCTCCAAAGACTGGACCACTCTCCACTACTTATCAAATATTGGTGTATCACTACAAGAACTCAGATAAATTTTCTGAAGTAGAATTTTCCAAACTATTGCATCAACTCAAATGAAAACATGCTGAGGGCAGAGACCCCATCACCATTATTTCCCCAAATACTTAGAGCAAATTGTATTCAGTGGAGAGATTAAACTGGTCAGTGTTTCTACAGGCCTTTGGTCTCTGTCCCTTACGCCACTCCCAACACACACACACACACCCCCCACACATGCTTCACCATCTTTCCTTAACTCTGCTTTTCACTGATGTAAAGGATCTGAGCCTGGACCACGTCTTTTTCTTTCCCCTCATTATGGTCTCTCTGCTACTTATCACTGGAGATACCACCCTATAGATAGCATCGTATAGATAATGTCATATAGAAAGTCTCAATAAACTACTGGTTGGATGCATGAATAAGTGGACTCAGACTTCCTCATATGTGAGTTTGGAATATGATTACAGAAATATTAAGAAATGATCGAATTAGAGAAAACATACCTAAAAACCTGACTTTGTGGGTGTGCAAAGCCACCTGAGGTGTGCTTTTATAGCCCTAGTGAGAGCCTCCATTCAGTGACAGGAGGGCCCCCAAAATCAACAAAAAGATGAAGGTGAAATTTTTGATCACACTGAGCCTCCACCAGAGGAGTCTCTGTTCATAGCATTTGCCAGCCCAGCCCTTGATTTCAGAGATCATCATGTGACAGACACGCAGGGCCAGAAATAGAAGAGGAGAACAATATTCTATCAGCCAATGTGCTTTAGTCAATCAGAATAATTCCTGTGTTTTCTCTTTCAAGAGGAGAATGTGGAATGGAGGATGGTTAAAGGATGAAGTTATCAGTGAACAAGGAAAAAAAGACAAATTTCTAATGTTCCATTCTTTCCACCCATCAGCTCCAATAATAACAGTGCCTACTTCATCATTTTGTTCATACAGTCAAATATTCTCTGAGGATGTTGACCAGGAGTCTTCAACTACCCTCCTGATTGCTGAACAAGTCGGCCTGTCTTTGACATTTTGTTCCTGTGCTCATTGATGACTTGAGAAACAAGTAGGTTATGAAATACTTAACCGTGGGTAAGATTGTTGAACTGACTGGCATGCCACTCCTATGTGCCTTTATAAATCAATTCAGCACAAAATGGTGTTTATCCTGACTAATCATATCTGAAAATTACAGGCTGAATAATCACTTGTGATTATAGAAACGTTAAGGGGGCCGTCTTCATGCCGCTCTGCATGGGCCGTTTTCTAAACCCAGCATGTTCCCAAGTCTAGAATGAACAGGAAGGAAATATTCAGAACAAACCAGATGGCTTTAAAGAAGCAAAGCTCTTTTAAAAGACTGGGTAAATAGGTCATGTTCTTCCTAAGGAAACTAAACTGTTAGTCCTGGGCATCCCTAGACAAGGAGTGAGGTGGAGGTAAAGCAAAGCTCTTCTTCCCCAGGGAAACAGAGGTGATTCATCTACCCTGAGGAGGGCCTAGTGCTCATGAAGCCCACTGGGGAAACATTTAGTGAACTTGAGCAGCAATTTGCTAAATGAGTGGTAATTTCCTTAATGAATCTTTTCCCAAAACCTTTGTGAAGATAATTAGGTGTAATTTCAGAGGTGGAAAAAGGTTTGAAGGGGCCAGAAATGACTTGCCCACAGTCACACCATGAACTTTAGAGATTCACAGCTGCTTCGTAAGCCACTGGACCGTACTCTTGACTCTAAAAGAGAGATGATGAACTGGGGCACATGCCTGAATAAATCATCAGAGCAAACTGCCACAGGCCTGCTTCCAGAGCCATCCACGTTATTAATGGGAACCTGCCTGATACAGTCACATTTTCTTTCTGCCCTTTACATACTACTGTTGGTTATTCACAGATGTTGAATAACCAAGAGAAATGGCGCTTTTGAACTTTTTGAAATAAGAGACTAAATCAATCACATTCTACTCAAAAGGCAATTCCCTGAATATGTAAATTTCAAAGGAATATTAGAAAGGCTTCATTTTCTTTGTCCCTTGTATTTTTTTAATAGCATGCAGGTTAAAAAGCAGTGAAAACAGTTTCCCTAGAAGTATTTTTTGTTTCTCTATCGAGTAGGATCAGAATTTTTTGCTACACCTCATCTTTTTACATTATCTTTCATAATACCTTTGAAGATTATGGCACTGTTTAGAATAGGACTTAACTGATTTTAAGTATGGGAAACAGAATTGTGCAAGAGGAAGTGGACAGGCTTAAGAATTATAAAATCCTGGGTTCAAATTCCAGCTCTGCTACTAGCCTTGAATCGATTCTTTCACAATACTGCACTGCAGTTTCTTAACCTCTTCATAAAATGGGAAGAACAATACCTATCTCATACGGTTGCTGTACACATAGAATCAATGCCACACACAGTGCCTGGTTCATCAGAGTTTCTCCAAGTCATGAACCCTCTCTTCCTCTCAAAATTTTAATCAGTCCAAATCCTGGTATAGTCCCAATCAGTTTCAATTTTGTGGAGATGTGAGAAAACTAAGCCAACCATACTACAAAAGCATTGTGAACAAGAATGCCAAACAAGGTAAGAATCAAAGGTGTTTGGGGACAGGGAGAGTGAGCTGGAATCATCCTCACCTGGTCATTTACATGGAACCTCGGGCAAACTCCTCTCCATGTCAGTTCCTTCATCCGAGAAAAACAGTCAAAATAGTACTTGCTATTCAGACTTCACACGTTTGTTTCAGAGAACCAAATAATGTGCTTAGTAAATGATGAAAGTGTCCAGTATAATTCTTAAACGTAATATAACAATAAGATCATGGGTAATTTCATTTCACCTGCTTTCAGCTGTATGCATTCCAAACTTATTTCTTTGTATAAGAATGCTATACTTTACTTCTGCTATTTTCTTGAACAAAGGCTATATGATCTTTTTTTTTTTGGCTGCGTTGGGTCTTCGTTACTGCACGCGGGCTTTCTCTAGTTGCGGCAAGCGGGGGCTACTCTTCGTTGCCATGCGCGGGCTTTTCATTGCGGTGGCTTCTCTTGTTGTGGAGCACTGGCTGCAGGTGCGCGGGCTTCAGTAGTTGTGGCACATGGGCTCAGTAGTTGTGGCTCGTGGGCTCAGTAGTTGTGGCTCACGGGGTCTAGAGCGCAGGCTCAGTAGTTGTGGCGCGTGGGCTTAGTTGCCCCGCAGCATGTGGTATCTTCCTGGACCAGGGCTCGATCCTGTGTCCCCTGCATTAGCAGGCAGATTCTTAACCACTGGGCCACCAGGGAAGCCCTAAGGCTATATGATCGTTGACTTTGATCTACAAAGAATAATTGTGTACAGTTGTGTTTTCGTACACACACACACACACACACACACACACACACACACACACATATACATAAAGGACATGGGATGATATGAGATATCTTTGAGGAAGAAAGCATTTAAAATTTATTTAGAGTTTTTCTATGTTTTTTAAGGGTTGGAAACCACTGAAGAAGTAATTTTAAACTTTAAAGCTGATGGAAGTTTATCACAGAATATTATTAATAACAATAGTTTATGTTTATTGAGCAACTACCAGGTATCAGGTATTGGTCTAAACTCTTACTTTTTTTTAACCTCCTTCATCCTCAGGATGATCTTCTGATGTAGGTCCTAAAATTACTCCCATTTTACAGGTGAGAAAACTGTGACTCAGAGAGGCTAAATAATCTGCCCTAGGTCACCAAGCTTATAGGTGGCAGGCCCAGGATTTAAACTCATATCATCCACTTCCAGAGTCTGCCCTCTTAACCACCATGTGCTTTTGTTTACATTTCAAGAGATCAACCCTGTTATTGAATTGAGCTCAAAACTTTACCAGGCATAGAAGGAAAGAATACAAAGTAAATATAAGATAAAGCTGTCCATCTCAAGGATGTTTCAGTAACTCCATAAAAGATAACTTCTAAAACAATATACAAGTACATCTTAATATGGTGCCAATGCCACATTAGGGACTAAAGAAAAAGAGTAATTACAGAAAGTACGGTGCAAACTTACTCTAAGAATGAATTAGTGGAAAAGGCCAGTGAATGGGTTGTCAGAGAGGAGGATGTGCGTGTGCTGGGGTGGGGGATATTTCCAGGAGAGACTACACAGCGTGAAGCACGGAACTGTGTCCTCTTGAGTAAAGTTGCCTATTTTTTCGGAGGAAAAAAAATGTACAGATGACACAAGTGGTAGAGGTTGGTAGAAGACCATTCTTCTTGACTCAAATGCAAACTGCAAAATTAACAGAGAGAAAAGGGTCACCTCTTGGGGTGAGTAGTCTTCAACAAGAGCTGTCAGCAACCAATTAGTCATCAGCCTCCACATGCTCTCTGTTGTACCCAGTGTGGAGAGGGCACAAAGGAAATTACGTCTTCCTGTAGGGAAATCTCCCCATCTAAGAAGTTTTATGATTATGGATAGACACATGAAGTGGCCAAAGAACTCTGGTAAGCGATGTTATCAGCAAGTACAAAACAATAAAATATATTCCCAAGCTACTTAAGTATGGGAGAGATATCCCACTAGTCTGTTCTTATCTGTAGACTAGAAGCAAGAGGTAATTCTGGCTTCACGTGTAGCTTGATGGAGAGGCCACCTCATTGGCACTGGGACAATTTACCTTTGTTTCTTTCTTCCCCTCTGCCTTCCTTTTTATATTGACTTCATTATCACATAGATCATACGATGGCTGTGGCTGCTCTAGACACTTCATAACTTCAGGAAAATTGGGAAAAAAAAGATTAGTTTTCTCTTTATCTCATAAAATAAAACAGAATTAATTCTCATTGGCTTTTACTGGCTTGACTCTTTTGCGTGCCTATTCCCAAACGAATTGCTGACTGGTGCATCCTAAGTCAAATATTCCCTCCAAGGAATTCTGATGCTGGAGTCAGTTTCACATGCGTTCATAGTGAGACAGGTTCACTACCCCAAATAAAATTAGGATATTGCCAGACCAAGATAGATCACCAATCCCCAGCCAACCCACAGACACATGAGTGAGATTAAATGCATGGTGTTCTGGGGTGGTTTATTACACAGCACTATTGTGACATTCACTGATTATTCCATCCTGTGTTTCCTCCTGTTTAAACATACCTTCCTTCAAAACCCAATTCCAATGTTACTTCCTCTTTGTACTTTTTTTGATTTCTTCCTTTTGAAAGTATCACCTCCTGTCTCTGAACTCTCCTATTGTTTTATCTATACTTCTCTTAAAGCACTCATCTTTTTCCCTTCCCTCTGTGTTTTATTTTGTATTTACGCTTTACTTCCCCATTTAGAATATCCACTACTTGAGGGCAAGATAGATGATTCATTTTTTTCATTTATTTTTGACTGCGTTGGGTCTTTGTTGCTGCATGCGGGCTTTCTCTAGTTGCAGTGAGCAGGGGTTACTGTTCGCTGCAGTGCGCGGGCTTCTCATTGCGGTGGCTTCCCTTGCTGTGGAGCACGGGCTCTAGGTGCGCAGGCTCAGTAGTTGTGGCTCGTGGGCTCTGGAGCACAGGCTCACTAGTTGTGATGCACGGGCTAAGTTGCTCTGCGGCATGTGGGATCTTCCCAGACCAGGGTTTGAACCCATGTCCCCTGCTTTGGCAGGTGGATTCTTAATCACTGCGCCACCAGGGAAGCCCTGCCCCACTCTCCTTAACTTGTCTTATACGATCTCATCTTCTCCACACTCTGGTAACTGTGACTTTCCTTCTGTGTTTAGGATATGTCAAGTGTGTTCATACCTTAAGGATCTCACTCTTGCTGTTTCCTCACCTGGTGTGCAGTGCCTCCAGGACTTTGTAGGGCTGGCTTCTTCTGGCCACTCAGGTCTCAGCTCCCATGTCAATTCATCAAAGAGGTCTTCTCTGAACACACTAGCTCACGTTGTCCCCACTCTCCCAACAAGCCACTCTCTTGAAATTAATGCGTTCATCTATTTGTTCACTCTAGAACAAGCTAGAATGTGACCCACTGTCCTTCAGCTTACATTCTTGTAAGTGGTAAGATTCTGCGGTTTTGAGATTGGGCTCTGGAGTTAGACTGTTTGGATCTGACCTTGGGCAAGTTACTTATGTTAGGCAATTTTCTTGAGCCTCAATTTTCTCATTTGTGAAATGGAAATAATATAGGAAATTATCTCATAGGTTTGTTGTCAGTTCATATGTAAAAAGCAATTAGAACCATCCTAGGCACATAGTGAACACTATAAATGTTCAACCTCATTATTGCTGTTGTATTATTATTCACCATTGTATCCCAATGCCTAGGACACTATTGGTCATGCAGTCAGCACTCAATAAATATTTGTTGAGTAACTGACTGAATAAATAAATGAATGGATGATGGAATTGTCTATGAGACCCAATAATCTCATTTCAAGGTAAAAAATTCATCTGATTCTATTTCTCATGACCTAAATCAACTGTATTATTGACTTAGAACCAAAGGAGAAACCATTGTATACATGAATTACATAAAAACAAGTCTGATCATTTCCTAAAATTTATTCAGGAAGCCAAAATATATCCCAAACTGAAAACTCATAGGAAATCCAATTCCAGAGAATGAAAGAAAATCTTCAGAACTTTCAGGTCCCAAGATCTGGCTGGGGATAGCACAGTGAGGCTAACTCCAAGCACAGCATTTTGTCAAAGTGGCCCAACACGGTCTGGAAGACCAACCTGGCATTTCCAATGACAGCTTGACTGCAGTGCCCCTCAGGGCATCAGCCTCTTGGCCCTGTGCACTGGTTTATAATGGAGGGTAGGGATGAATAATCCATCCAAACCAAGTTTACACTTACTTTTCCTTGCTCTCCTCAAGAATAAGCTTCCCTGCTTGGCACTGCTTTTATGTCCCCAAAGACCCATTTATGACTTTGAATACATTCCCATTAATACCAGACACAAAAACAATCCAACCAAAATTAGACACCAACATGACTTGTGTTCTTCCACAAGCAAGACCCTGGTGACAAACCCCAGGCCAGCTCCCTTTAGGCTATAGCTCCACCACCAAGAGCAGCGAACGGAGTTCGTCACCTTCTCAAAGTTTAAATTGTGACAGATACACGCCTATAACTTCAAAAACAGAAGCACATTAAAATACATCCTTGTAAATAATATTTTACATTACCTCTCTTCAATATTATGCCCTCAATTTTTTATTGAAAACAATATTTGGCCCTGGAATTAGGGGAAAGAGCATTTAACTCAAATATTTGTAAAAAGAAAGAAAAAAAAGAAAGCAGGATTCTGTTACAAATATAAGCTGCTTTCTGTTGTAAATCCCCCGGAGAGTGAGCAATAACCTCAGGTTTGTGCCCATTTTAATGTTCTGCTACTGCAGAAACCTCACTAAGTTATACTTCAAAATCATTTCCAGTGTTTATTTGGAACTTTTTTGGAGAAAACTTACTGCTAGTGCTTTCAATCAGGAGCTGGATAACAGTTCACCTCTACTGGAAACAACGCTGGGAGCAGCCTGGCCTCGCAATAACTCAGAGTTATAGTACTTTTCACAAAGGATGGAGCCCTTGGCTAAGCCAGGTGGCTACCTTTCCAGAACGTAACAATGACGGTGGGAAAGGACGGCACAGTTCACCTACAGACCCGCTGGATGATTACTAATGAGTGCACTATCACCTCTGCAGTTTCATTACTTGTATTAAGAGGAAGAGGCAGGCTTCCCTGGTGGTGCAGTGGCTAAGAGTCCGTCTGCAAATGCAGGGGACATGGGTTCGTGCCCCGGTCCGGGAAGATCCCACATGCCGCAGAGCGGCTGGGCCCGTGAGCCATGGCCGCTGAGCCTGCGCATCCGGAGCCTGTGCTCCGCAACGGGAGAGGTCACAACAGTGAGAGGCCCACTTACCGCAAAAATAAAAAATAAAAAATAAAAAAAGGAGAAGAGGCTTCAACTGCAGCGTGACCCGACTAAACTGAGCCTAAAAAATCATGGAGCCTTGTCTGTCTTTCCCTTAGCTCATTCCATGACCACAAGCAAATCACTCATTTCCTCTGCCCACATCCCAACTTCTCCTAACTGTAAAGAGGGCAAAATAACATAAATAACCTCCATAGCTAACCACGATCTTAAATCTGCGTTGATTTTTGAATGCTCCATATATAACAAAATTAACAGGTAAAAATATACAACATTTTAAAGACTCCTTTTGTGCATATTTAAAGAATTTAATAAGGATGATCACTGCTCTAATCCTAGTTCCACCACTAATTAGCTGTATCTTAACCCATCTGAGGCTTGGTTTGCCCCTTTCTGAAAATTTGTTTAAAAATTTCTACCCTTAAAAAAAAAAAAAATTCCTACCCTTTCTTGCAGCTTTTGTGATAATCATATAAGGTTATACATATAAAAGTACTTTTTTTAAAAAGTACTTTTAAAAATATAAATTATTATGAAAATGTACAAGCAGTAACAGGAGTCCAGCCAAAAATCCAAAGTGTACCTTGATCTCTCTCTCTCTCTCTCTCTCTCTCTCTCTCTCTCTCTCTCTCTCTCTCTCGACTGCCATGTTACAAGAACTCGGCTTCTCTTCCCCGAATCACAAAACACCAATACATGAAAGATGAGTCTCTGCCCTTTAGAAACTGCTATCTCTCTCTCTCTCTCTCTCTCTCTCTCTCTCTCTCTCTCTCTCTCTCTCTCTCTCTCTCTCTCGACTGCCATGTTACAAGAACTCGGCTTCTCTTCCCCAATCACAAAACACCAATACATGAAAGATGAGTCTCTGCCCTTTAGAAACTGCTACTTCAAACCAGTAACCAAGAGTGTGTATCTTCTCTTGCCTCCCACAAAAAGCATAACAAGAAATAGCTCAGCCTCTGGAGAATATGCAGTTATCAAAAATCGAAATGAAAACTCAAAGGAAAAAGAAAGAAATAGCAACACTTCCCAACAGTAGGTAAATACATTTTTGATAGATCGGAACTAAGAACAACTGTCTGGAGGAGGAACGTTCTAGCAGGCATTGTTCTCAGCAAACAAAAAAGCAGATGCCACCCCACATTTTGTGACATATTTATGACTACCACACACCCTTTTGGGGGAGCAAATTGATGACTCTTCTGCCCAACACAATCACCTGGGGTGTGCCAAGAACAGCCTCGATCAATCATGCTGATGTGATTTGTTTCGCCTTATTCAGGCGCTGCCTCCCCTTCAATCCAACGTCCAAGAGGAAGAAGGTGAAAAAGACAGAGTAGCCAAGGCATCTCTCTTCAGGTTTTTTTAAATGCCAAGAGTTATAGTGTTTGGGGGTATTGCTGCTGGATACCGAAGTGTTTTATCTCCTTCAAACTGGCCAGACAAATGGGGGACTGTGTTAATCCCATTTCAGTCAAGGGCCACCTATTCCATATTTACAACTATGCGCATAATGCTGTGTCACAAGGTAATGTTCCACTCTGCATAAGATTTAAAAATCAGAACACATACTGCCGAAAGCTGGATTAATGATGGAAAGTCACACCAACAATGGATAGAAGTGACTATTGCCAAAATACACTTGAGCACACAACCAGATTGGAATTAACTCTTTAGATTAGAGAGAACTGGATATTTATTCGTAAACGTGTATTGAGCATCTATTGAGTGCTAGACAATGCATTATGCAATGATGTGTCCTTCTTTTCAAGCAAGTGATTAAAATGCACCAAGTCTTCCATGACTGAATCCCAAATTTATCTCTCACCTCAGCCTCTTTGATATTCTCTCTTCCAACAATCTCGAAGTAGTCACTTTGCACAACTTGCATTCTCTTGCTTTTACTCAAGCTGTACCCTCCTCCCATGCATCCCTCTCTTCCTTCCTGCCAAAGTCCTATGCATTTTTAAGGACCCTGTTCACATGCCACCTCCTCCGTGAGCTCTTCCTAGATTTTCTATCCTTGACTGTCACCAATTTCCCCTTTTCTCTTTCAATTTCACATAACTTGTATACTTCATAGTGATTCTTACCTCAATCTGATTTTTTCCAGACTTAGCTCTGGGAGGCTTATCTACATAATCAATTGATCATATACCTGTGGAGAACAGGTGCCAGCCATGTCTTATTCAACTTTGTTCACCTTCTACATCTAGTAGGTAAAAGACTGTCATGATGAAAAAAAGAGAAGTGCACTGGTTCAATAGGATTAATTGTTCCCAAAGATACCACCCTCATTTAGGGAGAACGCCATGGTACGTTAATACTTCCGTGCCAATTCTTCCTCAGGCTCGTTACGTTATTTGATTTTATTTCTGGGAAAGCACTAAGAAGGACTAGCAGATACTACTCCACCTTCCCCCCATCAAGCTAGGCGCCGTCATAAAGAATTATCCTTGAGGGAGCCTGACCCTAGAGCTGTCTTCCCTGCCATAGCCATTGCCAAGAATGAGAACCACAACACCTCCCCTTCACCTCACCATTTATTCCCATCTCTGATAACCTCGACTGTCAGAAATCTTCTAGCTCAAAGATCTTCACACTTGGAAACGTTATCACCTTGTCAGTGCAAGTGTTTGTTCATCAAAAGCAGTGGATAAGCTGCTAGTTTTTTCATGTTTTGAACTTTCTGTTCCTTGGGGCAAAAATACAGAGAAGGGGCACTCAGCAGCCCAAACATGGTCTTTGTACCAGTGTTTTCACTTTAGGATGTGTGGTTTACGTGCTATGTGAAAAAGCTATGTAATAAAAGGAGAAGGGAAAAAATACTCACTAGTGACAAGAAAACTTAGATACAAAATTGACCCCCCAAAGCCAGTCATCTAGTGGTAGGCTTTATGGCTGAAGAGTTGTGTAAGAACGTGGAAATTATCAGGGGCGAGGGGGACAGAAATTGAGGACTGTAATTGCAAAGGCAGAAAGTTTGCACAATATTTCCTTCTCAATATAACACTCCAAGCAGAGATAGAATTAAACCTCAAATGTGAGAAACACTCTCGAGCTATTTATTTTTATTCATCTAATAACCTACATTCTGTGATGTATTGGTGTCACAATTCAGTTGAACGTATACGTGAGATTTTAAATGGTAATAGAACAGCATTCATTATAACCATAGGCACAAGATCACCAGGCCAGAAGAGCTGGATTATGGCCCAAAGAAGAGAAGTTGAAGAAATTACGTTATTTACTCACTGCACCAAAATAAACACCATCTAAAAAAATTATGAACAACTCCTAGCTAAATATCAAATGCTAATGTCCATAATAGGTGGTATCAATTCTTAGATTAATCTGTAAGGGTCCTCTTTACCAAGTAACCAACTACTAAAGCTAAGAATTTGTTGAATTAGGATGCGGTGGGATTTCCTTTTTTATCATGTTCTGAAGAAAATAATGAAATTCTTCAATTTCCATAGTCTTGAATTTCTATTAAATTTTCAATGACCCTGGGGTCATTCTTCCTTGGCCAGAGTTCTGGCTCTGTCTCATAGAAGCTGTGTGACTTTGGGAAAGTTGCCTAATTTCTCTGTGTCTGTTTTCTTATATATAAAATGAGGATTAAAATAGCATATGCCCCATTAGATTGTCATGAAAATTAAAATAGTTAATACATATAAACTGATCAGACTAGGGTCAAAAACACAATATATACTCCATAAAGTTGGCTGATTTTGTGGGGGAAGTTGGGGGTAGAGTCACAGAGTCAGTTAATACTTTTCTGTTGTGATTTCAGTATCCATTATATTTAAATTCTGAAGAGGGTGCTGACCCTTACATTTTCTCACTGTTTCTTCCCTTTCTAGATGGTAGCCAATGCCATATTTCAACCATAATGTATACACCAAAGTGCTCACATGTAATTTTCAAGAAAAGGAAGTAACTTCACCATTATTCTCAAACTGTAACAAAATCAAGTCATACCTTCAACAACTTCTGTGTTATTGAGACGCTGAAACTACCCATAGCATAGAGATAATAAAAGATTCAGGAAAGGTTTCTAACCTTTGAGGTTGACATCGTGGAAAACAATAGTGCCCTTTCCTCAACAGATCCCAGGGTGGCTCTGAATGGCTGGACCATGCGTCCAAGCCAGGGAGCAGCTCTGCAGCTCCCAATTCTCCTCTTCATAATCTGCCATCATTATGTGATACTGTGTTAAGATGTTCTTAATGCAGGCAATTTTTATTATATGAAATCTATATGCTATTATAAATGGCAGAATAAAATATTTGCCAGGTATACAAAAAAGAAGTATTTATATATATGCACTTTATAATACCTTAACTTTCAGCATTATTCACCCACCAAACAAAAACAAAACCCAGTATCTTTCTGGTAATTACACTAACTGAGGTGTACATTTCCATGAGGTTCACAAGACAAGGATACTAAACATAAAACAGTCAACTGAAGAGTGATACACTTTTCTTAAGGTTTTCTTTGTCAAATTGTTTGCAAATTACAAAAGTAATATTGAAATTAAGATTAAAATTGGAAATGGAAAAAAAGAAAATAAAAAAAGGTAAAAGTTAATAATTAACCTCCAGCCATCATCATTTTTATCTCTTCCAATGAGATAACCAAGTTAACAGCTGCTAAATAGTCTGTTACATGCTCATTAGAAATACACAAATGTACAGAAGATATCTGCTGTTTGTTTTACAAAAATTAGTTCATAATACACATATTATTACAAAATTGATTTTTGTCACCTGATAAGACATCATGGATATCCTTCTCCATGTTTAGATATAAATTGAACACTTTATTTTTTAATATGTGCATAATACTCTACATTATAGATGTCCCACAAATTATTCCCCTAATTGTTAATACTCAGGTTTCTTTCCAGTAAATTTTTAACCACAACAAAAGGTTGGATCTTTGCATACTTATATTTTTCAAATGAGAGATTGCTGAGTGAAAGAAAAGTTGTATTTTTATTTTTAGTAGATTTTGCCATATTACTCCCATCAGCAGTGTATGAATGCACTTGCTTCCTACCATCTTTGCCAGAACTGAGTGTTATTATTTCCTCTGATTTTTGCTATTCAGACAGGAGAAAAAGACATCTCATTGTTATTTTAATTCATATTTCCCAATGTGAAATTTTAGTGTTGAATCACTCTTACCATTGAACAACATTTTATCATATTTCTCTAAATTAGGGTTTCTCGACCCCTGCACTATTAATATTTTGGGCCAGATTACTTTTTGTTGTTAAAGCCTGTCTCATAAACATTGTAAGATGTTGAGTAGTATCCCTGGCCTCTACCCACTGGACGCCAGTAGCACCACGACCTCCATTAATGACACCCAAAATGTCTCCAGACATTGCCAGAATCACCCCCAGTGGAGAACCTCTGCTCTAAATGCTTAAATTAGAAAGATTGTAATTTTTTAATTTACTTATTAAATTTAATAAACAAGATTTCAGAAATCACCTCCAACACATTTTTTCAAGGTAGATAAATTTCAAAACCTTCTCAATAATCTCAAAACATAAGTGAATATATGGCAAAGACAAGGCATGATGAACACATCTTTAGGTACACAATTAATTTTACCCTAGCAAGACTAAGAGTAGACCCTTCTAACAGACAGAAGGGAAGTTATTCAAAACCTGGGCATAATACCTACTTTAATTTCAAAGTCAACAGCCTTTTTTTCATTTCATTCCAACTCCCTGTTTATAACTTGTGAACTGGTAAAGATAAAAAAGAGTTGTTAAATATTTAAATATCTATTCACTGACAAAATCTCAAGTGAGGCTGTTTCTTTTGATTATTACAGTATTTTGATTCACTTTGATTTCCTAATCCAAAATAGACAAATGATTTTCCTAGAACTTCCTATAATTGGAGGAAGGACTTGCTCTTTTGTTAGGAAATCAGGTTCCAAAGTATTTTTGCCATTTTAATTCTGTTAGACCAAAAATATACATATTATTTTTCTTAAGAAAAATATGGAACATTCTAATTGTTTTTAGTTATAGAGCAAATTTTCCCACCCTCAGAAGAGAAACATACGAAGAACAGAAAAAACATAAGAAAAGTTTAATTGAAATTCAATAATAAAAGCAAGAACTAATATAACAATTCGTTATTTTTACCTATTCTTACAAATAGGTTGAATGCTGCCTTATTTATAGAAGTGATAACATGAGGCACAAAGAGACACATAGCAAGTACTCTGCAAAGAGACTGACCTTTAGCAATTTATTCCAGGCATAATTTTCTGGCTTTAATTAGAGGTCAGTATTCCTTTCTGATGAATTCATAAATAATAATAAAAAGGCACCAGCTAGTCCCACCAGGCTTCGGGGTTCCAATTCTCTATAACAGCAAAGGGGATGGTTTTAAAAAGGCAAAATGCCAGTCATGAGATCTATGTGACTATTGACAAAATCCTGACAGCAGCACTACAGTGAATCAGTCAACAATGCAAAGAGCTGACCAAAACAGAAATGTGGAAACCTGCCCTTCTTTGTAGGCTGTGGGCTTTTGTGATAAAATCGCATGGCCTGACAAAATCTCCCTGCGTTGTCACATCACTGGCTTCCCGCACATGCCACCCTTATCAAAGTCCATTTTTGAATTCTAGATTTTTGGAGCTTAAAACTATTCACAAAGTTTATGTTGAAAGAGAAAATTAACGTTTCTTACTTATGGCTCTGCTCACCCTCTACCCTCTTGCTTGAAAGAGAATTTTTTTTTCCAAGTTCCTAAACATATGTTAACTGAACAGTTTGTGCTCTATGAGTTGATAAGTCAATTAACAGCTTATATTTTCATCAGGTTGCTGCTCATTACCAGCTCTTTCAGGTAGCTGTGTTTAATTATTAGAGTCCAGAAATGAATTGAAAAACAACATTCCCAACTAATGTTGCTTGGTTTCCTATTATAAGCATTTAAAAAAATCTTTATAAATCACTAGATTAAATAACAAACAATTGTTGGTGTTCTTCCAATTACAGCACCTCCAGCAAAAACTCCAATACACAGAAGCGAGTTGAATTATGATTAATTTATTAATGGATTTGGAACAGCATATAATGAGGTGGTTGATATTGAATCCACTTAAATGTATTTAAATAATCAGATTTCAGAGAGTTTTAAAAATTAAGCTAACCTTTCCCTAAGAGAACTCAAAATCAAAAAAGCAGAGAAGGAAGTAATCAGACAAGCCGTGGCTGGGCAGCCCACAGAGGCACTTGAGACAATCACACAGCTTTGGGAAAGAGCCTACCCACCACCTACCTCCTGCTGGTTACATTAGGAGTGCTTACCTCTGCCCAACACAATGGGTGGTCTGATGCAATCATTCTAAAGTGGTGGACCAGAACGAGGAGGTCAGACAGGCTCCTGGAGATCTAGACAGTTTGTTAAGTGTAGGGGTGGGGGTGGGGGTAGAGGGTGGACTGACTTTTGTGGTAAATTCTGCTTTTTCTATCTCTAATATCTGTAACCCAGCTGTAAGGAAAATACAAAGTGTCTGTTCTTGTGATGAAAGCAAGTATTAAATAGGTTAATATTAGTTGCTTCTAAGAAAAGTTACCATTACTGGCATATCCTTTGTGGTCTATTTCTGAATATTTAAATGGCTTCTTAATGTATTTTATTCATTACGAGAAATAGTGGTATGTCAAAAAATTATATGTAAGTTGCCCATCAAGTAAGGTTATGGAGAGACAGAGATGAACATTTACACTATTATTTTTTGTCAGTTCCAGATTTAAATAATTAATTAGGGCTTGAAGCCTGATTTTAATCTCACACATGTCATTCCTCACTCCCCTATATATTGTCCCTTGTAGGATTTGTACAACTGTAAGAAATTAATTGTGTGATTATTTTTTAATGACTGTATACCTGCAAGAACACATAAATTCCTGAAGTCACAGACTTAGGGAATTACTCGCAAGTCTTATCTATGGCTTTATTGCCAGGGCCGAGCACAGGGCCCACACACAGCAGAAACTCGGAAAGCTCCTATTCTCCATTCAAGAGACAAAGATTGGCAGAATGGGTGAAAACACATGATCCAACTATATGCTGGCTACAAGACTCACTTGAGATCCAAAGACACAAACAGGTTGAACATGAAAGCATGGAAAAAGATATTCCATGCAAATAGTAACCAAAAGAGAGTCAGGGGAGCTATCCTAATATGGGACAAACAGACTAAAAAAAGGTTACAAGAGACAAAGGACATTATATATTAATAAAAGGTTCAATACAGCAAGAAGATATAACAATTATAAACGTTTCTGCACCTAATGACAGGCCATCAAAATATATAAAGCAAAAACCGACAGAATTGAAGGGAAAAATAGGCAGTTCCATAATAATAGTTGGAGACTTCAATACTCCACTCACAATAATGAGAAGAACAACGAGACAGAAGATAAAGAAACTGAGAAATTACACAATACAATAAACGAACTAGATCAAATAGACATACACAGACCTACTCAACAACAACAGAACCCATGCGCTTCTCAAATGTACACAGGACATTTTCCAAGATAGACTGAATGGTAGCCCACAAATAAAGTGTCAATAGATAGTAAGAAGTTTCTGTACCCAATTTCCAATGTGCGGGGGTGGTTTCCCACCCAACCAATTCTTGGACACCAGTTCAACTCAATTCTGAAGCTATCTAGCTGGAGGTAGTATCAGATCCTACAAGTTAAGGGCTCAGTCCTACAAGACTGGCCCCTACACCACTTCAAATGCCAACTGAAAGTCCAGATTATCACCTGGGCTTCTGACCACCCAGCTACAGATCAGAGGTTCCAACGACCCCCTCCTTGGGTTTGATTAATTTGTTAGAGTGGCTCACAGAATGCAGAGAAACATTTTACTTACTAGATTATCAGTTTACTATGATAGAATGTAACTCAGGACTATAGCCAGACAGAAAAGACGCATAGGGCAAGGTATGGGGAAAGGGCATGGAGCGTCCATGCCCTCCCCAAGAGTGCCACTCTCCCCAGATTTCTACGTGGAGATAGGCAAAGATTTTTTAGACAGCAACCTGAAAGCACTAACCATATATTTAAAAAAAAAAAAAAAAAGATATAATGGACTTCATTAAAATTAAAACCTTCTACTCCTCAAAGGATACATTATGAAAATCAATAAGCAAATTACAGGCCAGCATTACCCTGATAGCAAAACCAGACAAAGACTTTAAAGAAAAGAAGACTAAAACCCATCTTCCCGTATGATCAAAAAAGCAAAAATAGTTATCAAATATTAGCAAAAATAACCCAATGAAAATGGGCAGAAGTCTTAATCAGAAACCTTAAAAAAGAAAATACATGAATGAGCAACAAACACATGAAAAAGCACTGAACATCATTAGCCAACAGGAAAACACAAACTAAAATCACAATGAAATCTCACTTGAACGTCTGATAAGTACTCAAGCTTAATATATCTACAATGTACCAATTTCTATCCTCCCCTCCTTTGAACTCTATCTCCTCTAGGCCTCCCTAATTCAATACTAGCTCCAGCCCTTGGTTTCTCAAGCCATCAGTTACTCAGGTCACAAAGTTCAGGAGTCATCCTTGATTCCTCCCCGTCCTTCCATAGTTTCTCCACTCTCAGCCAATATTTAGCAAGTCCTGCCAGTTATCACTCCAAAATAGATACCAATTCTTCCAAAACTTTCCCTTTCCATGTCTTGGTCCAAGCCACCATCTTATTTTGCCAGAATTACTGCTACAACCTCCTAATTGAAATCCTTGTTATATATTTCCTCCATGTTCACCTAATAGCGTAAATCAAACTATGTTTCTTACCCTTCTTAAAACTCTTCAATGTCTTCCCTTGGCACCTAAAATAAAATCCAGCTTCCTTTGCAATGCCTAGAGGGCACCACATAACCTGCCCCCTGCCTGCTCTCTCACTGGTCACAAGCCATCCCTATCCTTCAGGCCACCCCTACCGTGAGCTCCAGCCATCCTCCTTTTCTGCTCCTTGCGCCTGCCACACCTATTTTCTCCCGTTTGGGCCTTTGCCCTTGAGATTCCTCTCTCTGGAGCACTCTCTCCCTTCACTCTTGCACTTATCTTAGAGATTCTTAACTATTCAGTCCTCCCTTCTAACTTCCCCACTGGAGTACAAACTCCATGAGGCAGGGGCCTTAACTGTCTTGTTCACTTTGATAAGTCCAGGACACAGCACTAGATCAGGCACATGGTAGGCCCTCAATAAATGCCTGCTGAGTGAAAAAATACACAGGTAATTTAAAATTAACACGCAATAGTGTTCCAGTTTCCTGGACATTCAGAATTTGTTTGGCTAGATTTTCTAGTTTGTATTTTTCCGGTTGCGTCATTCCTGATTTACTTCACATTTTTAACTTCTCTAAGTGCATTTATGCTACAGCAGTACTCTCACTGGTGCTAATTTAGTAGCATCTGTAGATTTCATTAATTTATTGTTTACTGCCTATTGAAGATCATTAATGAAGATGTTAAATAAGAAGAAAGCAACATCATTCCTTACGTGCTGCAGTAGAATAACTAATCACTTAGCAAATGCTGCAAAAAGCATTTAAAAAAAAGTTTTTCTGCATATATAGAGAGACTCTACTGAAAATACTAAGCAAAATTTATTTCATTCAAGTCATTCAGTCATTCCTTCCTTCCTTCCTTCATTCATACAGATATTCAAAACCTTTATTTAAGCAGTAAGGCCATGGAGACAGGAAGAAGAAAACAAATCAACTAGTTTACAAGGACCTAGCTATCCAGTCTGTTGATTCCATTATGGAAATACAGTCAATCCTCATTACTTACCAGTTCTGTATCTGCAAATTCCTCTATCCTCTAAAACGTATTTGTAACCCCAAAATCAATACTCTTGGTGCTTTTGTGGTCGTTCACAGACATGTAAAAGGCACTGAAATTTTCGAGTTTCCTGATGTGCATGTTCTCAGCAACTATCTGAGACAGGAAGGACTCTGCCTTCTTGCTTCCACTCTCACACTGCCAACAACTGTTCTTTTTCAATTTAGTGCCACATTTTTCACACTTAGTGTCCTTTTGTTGCTGATTTTGATGCTTAAAATGTCCCCCAAGTGTAGTGCTATAGTGTTATCTAGTGATCCTAAGCACAGAAGGCTGTGATGAGCCTTATGGAGAAAATAAGTGTGTCAGATAAGCTTCATTTAGGCATGAGTTATAGTGTTGTAGGCTGTGAGCTCAATGTTAATAAACCAACAATATATAAACTATATATTATATAAGGTGTCTTTAGACAGAAACACTCATAAAACAAGGTTTGGTATCAACTGGTTAGTGAAAATGTTCGGACCACAGGCTCTCAGGAACCTAACCCTGTACTTCCTCCAGGAGCAGTGGTTCAATATTTGCTAATTCAGTGTTCAAGATGACTTTGTAGAACATACCACAGCAGATAATGAGAACTGACTCTATGCATAACATGCTCTGGGAGTATGCATTATTCAAGGGTGGCCTCATAATAGAAGAATGGTTAAATAACCATTTAATTAGAAGTTCAAATTAGGGTGGAGGTGTAGACAATGACGTGTGCAATGGAGATGGAAGGGCATTCCAGGCAGAAGGAACAACACATACAGAGGCACAGAGCAGGGTTCAACAAGCTACAGCCTCTGGGTCAAATCCAGCCCTCACCTACTTTTGTAAATAAAGTTTTACTGGAACACAGACATGCCAATTTTTTTATTTATTGTCTGTGTCTGTTTCCAGCTCCTGGCATAGAGGCACCAGAGGCACAGAGCATTTAGAGAAAGAAAAGTAATTTGTAGCAAATTGTTCAAGTGGGAGAGGGACAGTAAGTGAAGACAGACAGTTGGCAGGAGCCGGATAATGAGTAACCTCAAGGGCCAGGCAAAAGGCCTACACAGGGGAGTGTATGTTAGGTTACTGGATGCACTGCAGACTGGCGAGGAGAGAGACTAGAGGCTGGGAGACGAGCTAGCAGGCTATGGAAATAGTCCAGCTGAGAGAAGATGGGCACTAAAGTGAGAGGGAGGCAATATGAAAAACTTTTAAGGAGACATAAGTCATTATAGCTTTGTGAACATTTTGACTTGGAAGAGTGCAAAAAAGGGAGGAACACATAATGATTCCTGGGCCTGAATCTAATGATACAGTGAATGATGGTGCCATCTTCCAAGACTCCCAAGATTCCAGAGGAAGAGTTTTGAGAGAGGGGAAGAATAGGATTTGGGTATTGGACATTTTGAACTTGAGATGTCACTGAGATATACAAATGTAGATGTCCTGTGAGCAATTGCATATACAGATCTATAGAAATAGGGAGAGAAGTCTTCATTGAATAAACAGCTTTGGAAGTCATCAGATGATAATGAAAACCTGTTTGCAGTTAGCTTGCTTAAAGAAAGCACAAATGATGAGAGATGTAGGGCAGGAGGAAGGATGAAAGAATTAACCCATTAAAGGACAACAGTCAGGCATGGGTAGAGTAAGACCTTGCCAATAGTTTGCAATAGTGTTTAAACATAGGAAGAACAAGTGATATCTCAGGCATCACCTGGATTTGAATCCTTATCTGATATGGGTGAGTCAAACTCTATACAGTTATGTCTTCTGAGTCCTCTTTAATCTTAACTAAAGACAGCTAAACCCGGGAGTGAGCAGTGTGGCGGTCACACAAGTCCAAAACTGCGCTACATCAGGGCCTACGGAAAATCCTTAGACAAGCCGGGCAGCTAACAGAGTCCTGGTGCTCCAGCCGGGTGTCAGGCCTCAGCCTCTCAGGTGGGAGACCTGAGCTCAGGACATTGGTTCACCAGAGACCTCCCAGCCCCATGTAATATCAAATGGTGAAAGCTCTCCCAGAAATCTCCATGTCAACACTAAGACCCAGCTCCACTCAACAACCAGCAATCTCCAGTGCTGGACACCCCATGCCAAACAACTAGCAAGACAGGAATACAACCCCACCCATTAGCAGAGAGGCTGCCTAAAATCATAGTAAGTTCACAGACACCTCAAAACACACCACCAGACTCGGTCCTGTCCACCATAAAGAAAAGATCCAGCCTCATCCAACAGAACACAAGCACCAGTCCCCTCCACCATGAAGCCTACACAACCCACTGAAACAACCTGACCCACTGGGGGAAGACACCAAAACAACGGGTACTATGAACCTGCAGTCTGAGAAAAGGAGACCCCAAACACAGTAAATTAAGCAAAATGGGAAGACAGAGGAACACACAGCAGATGAAGGAGCAAAGGTAAAAACTCACCAGACCAAACAAATGAAGAGAAAATAGGCAGTCTACCTGAAAAAGAATTCACAGTAATGATAGTAAAGATGATCCAATATCTTGGAAATAGAATGCAGAAAATACAAGAAATGCTTAACAAGGACCTAGAAGAACAAAAGAGCAAACAAACAATGATGAACAACACAATAAATGAAATTAAAAATTCACTAGAAGGACGCAAGAGCAGAATAACTGAGGCAGAAGAACGGATAAGTGACCTGGAAGATAAAATAGTGGAAATAACTACCACAGAGCAGAATAAAGAAAAAAGAATGAAAAGGATTGAGGACAGTCTCAGAGACCTCTGGGACAACATTAAACACACCAACATTCGAATTATAGGGGTCCCAGAAGAAGAAGATAAAAAGAAAAGGTCTGAGAGATTATAGTTGAAAACTTCCCTAACATGGGAAAGGAAATAGTCAATCAAATCCAGGAAGCACAGAGAGTCCCATACAGGATAAATCCAAGAAGAAACACACCAAGACACATATTAATCAAACTATCAAAAATTAAATACAAAGAAAACATATTAAAAGCAGCAAGGGGGGCTTCCCTGGTGGCACAGTGGTTGAGAGCCTGCCTGCCGATGCAGGAGACGTAGGTTCATGTCCCGGTCCGGGAAGATCCCACATGCCATGGAGCGGCTAGGCCCGTGAGCCATGGCCGCTGAGCCTGCACGTCCGGAGCCTCTGCTCCGCAACAGGAGAGGCCACAACAGTGAGAGGCCTGCGTACCACACACACAAAGAAAAGGCAGCAAGGGAAAAACAACAAATAACACACAAGGGAATCCCCATAAGGTTAACAGCTGATCTTTCAGCAGAAACACTGCAAGCCAGAAAGGACTGGCAGGACATATTTAAAGTGGTGAAGGAGAATAACCTACAACCAAGATTACTCTACCCAGCAAGGATCTCATTAAGATTTGATGGAGAAATTGAAACCTTTACAGACAAGCAAAAGCTGAGAGAGTTCAGCACCACCAAACCAGCTTTAAAACAAATGCTAAAGGAACTTCTCTAGGCAAGAACACAAGAGAAGGAAAAGACCTACAATAACAAACCCAAAACAATTAAGAAAATGGGAATAGGAACATACATATCAATAATTACCTTAAATGTAAATGGATTAAATGCTCCCACCAAAAGACACAGACTGGCTGAATGGATATGAAAAGAAGACCCATATATATGCTGTCTACAAGAGATCCACTTCAGACCTAAGGACACATACAGACTGAAAGTGAGGGAATGGAAAAAGATATTTCATGCAAATGGAAACCAAAAGAAAGCTGGAGTAGCAATTCTCATATCAGACAAAATAGACTTTAAAATAAGGACTATCAGAAGAGACAAAGAAGGACACTACATAATGATCAAGGGATCGATCCAAGAAGAAGATATAACAATTGTAAATATTTATGCACCCAACATAGGAGCACCTCAATACATAAGGCAAAAACTAGCAGCCATAAAAGGGGAAATCGACAGTAACACATTCATAGTAGGGGACTTCAACACCCCACTTTCACCAATGGACAGATCATCCAAAATGAAAATAAATAAGGAAACACAAGCTTTAAATGATACATTAAACAGGATGGACTTAATTGATATTTATAGGACACTCCATCCAAAAACAACAGAATACACATTTTTCTCAAGTGCTCATGGAACATTCTCCAGGATAGATCATATCTTGGGTCACAAATCAAGCCTTGGTAAATTTAAGAAAACTGAAATTGTATCAAGCATCTTTTCCGACCACAAGGCTATGAGAGTAGATATCAATTACAGGAAAAGAACTGTAAAAAATACAAACACATGGAGGCTAAACAATACACTACTTAATGACGAAGTGATCACTGTAGAAAACAAAGAGGAAATCAAAACATACCTAGAAACAAATGACAATGGAGACACGACAACCCAAAACCTATGGGATGCAGCAAAAGCAGTTCTAAGAGGGAAGTTTATAGCAATACAATCCTACCTTAAGAAACAGGAAACATCTCGAATAAACAACCTAACCTTGCACCTAAAGCAATAGAGTAAGAAGAACAAAAAACTCCAAAGTTAGCAGAAGGAAAGAAATCATAAAGATCAGATCAGAAATAAATGAAAAAGAAATGAAGGAAACAATAGCAAAGATCAATAAAACTAAAAGCTGGTTCTTTGAGAAGATAAACAAAATTGATAAACCATTAGCCAGACTCATCAAGAAAAAAAGGGAGAAGACTCAAATCAATAGAATTAGAAACGAAAAAGGAGGAGTAACAACTGACACTGCAGAAATACAAAGGACCATGAGAGATTACCACAAGCAACCCTATGCCAATGAAATGGACAACCTGGAAGAAATGGACAAATTCTTAGAAATGCGCAACATGCCAATACTGAATAAGGAAGAAATATAAAATATGAACAGACCAATCACAAGCACTGAAATTGAAAAATCAATAGAATCAGAAATGAAAAAGGAGAAGTAACAACTGACACTGCAGAAATAAAAAAAATCATGAGGGATTACTACAAGCAACTCTATGCCAATAAAATGGACAATCTGGAGAGCCATGGCTGCTGAGCCTGCACGTCCAGAGCCTGTGCTCCGCAACGGGAGAGGCCACAACATTGAGAGGCCCGCATACCACAAAAAAACAAAGACAAAAACCAAAAAAATCTTCCAACAAACAAAAGCCCAGGACCAGATGGCTTCACAGGTGAATTCTATCAAACATTTAGAGAAGAGCTAACACCTATCCTTCTCAAACTCTTCCAAAATATAGCAGAGGGAGGAACACTCCCAAACTCATTCTACGAGGCCACCATCACCTTGATACCAAAACCAGACAAGGATGTCACAAAGAAAGAAAACTACAGGCCAATATCACTGATGAACATAGATGCAAAAATCCTCAACAAAATACTAGCAAACAGAATCCAACAGCACATTAAAAGGATCATACACCATGATCAAGTGGGGTTTATTCCAGGAATGCAAGGATTCTTCAATATACGCAAATCTATCAATGTGATTAACCATATTAACAAATTGAAGGAGAAAAACCATATGATCATCTCAATAGATGCAGAGAAAGCTTTTGACAAAATTCAACACCCATTTATGATAAAAACCCTGCAGAAAGTAGGTGTAGAGGGAACTTTCCTCAATATAATAAAGGCCGTATATGACAAGCCCACAGCCAACATCATCCTCAATGGCGAAAAACTGAAAGCATTTCCACTAAGGTCAGGAACAAGACAAGGTTGCCCACTCTCACCACTCTTATTCAACATAGTTTTGGAAGTTTTAGCCACAGCAATCAGAGAAGAAAAGGAAATAAAAGGAATCCAAATCGGAAAAGAAGAAGTAAAGCTGTCACTGTTTGCAGATGACATGATACTATACACAGAGAATCCTAAAGATGTTACCAGAAAACTACTAGAGCTAATCAATGAATCTGGTAAAGTAGCCAGAGACAAAATTAATGCACCGAAATCTCTGGCATTCCTATACACTAATGATGAAAAATCTGAAAGTGAAATTAAGAAAACACTCCCATTTACCATTGCAACAAAAAGAATAAAATACCGACAAATAAACTTACCTAAGGAGAGAACAAAATACTAGCAAACAGAATCCAACAACACATTAAATGGATCATACACCATGATCAAGTGGGGTTTATCCCAGGAATACAAGGATTCTTTAATATATGCAAATCTATCAATGTGATTAACCATATTAACAAATTGAAGGAGAAAAACCATATGATCATCTCAATAGATGCAGAGAAAGCTTTTGACAAAATTCAACACCCATTTATGATAAAAACCCTGCAGAAAGTAGGTGTAGAGGGAACTTTCCTCAATATAATAAAGGCCGTATATGACAAGCCCACAGCCAACATCATCCTCAATGGCGAAAAACTGAAAGCATTTCCACTAAGGTCAGGAACAAGACAAGGTTGCCCACTCTCACCACTCTTATTCAACATAGTTTTGGAAGTTTTAGCCACAGCAATCAGAGAAGAAAAGGAAATAAAAGGAATCCAAATCGGAAAAGAAGAAGTAAAGCTGTCACTGTTTGCAGATGACATGATACTATACATAGAGAATCCTAAAGATGCTACCAGAAAACTACTAGAGCTAATCAATGAATTTGGTAAAGTAGCAGGATACAAAATTAATGCACAGAAATCTCTGGCATTCCTATATACTAATGATGAAAAATCTGAAAGTGAAATCAAGAAAACACTCCCATTTACCATTGCAACAAAAAGAATAAAATATCTAGGAATAAACCTACCTAAGGAGACAAAAGACCTGTATGCAGAAAACTATAAGACACTGATGAAAGAAATTAAAGATGATACAAACAGATGGAGAGATATACCATGTTTGTGGATTAATCTGAAGGAGAAAAACCATATGATCATCTCAATAGATGCAGAAAAAGCTTTTGACAAAGTTCAATACCGATTTATGGTAAAAACCCTCCAGAAAGTACACATAGAGGGAACTTACCTCAACATAATAAAAGCCATATATGACAAACCAACAGCCAACATCATTCTCAATGGTGAAAAACTGAAACCATTTCCACTAAGATCAGGAACAAGACAAGGTTGTCACTGTCACCACTATTATTCAACATAGTCTTGGAAGTTTTAGCCACAGCAATCAGAGAAGGAAAAGAAATAAAAGGAATCCAAACTGGAAAAGAAGAAGTAAAGCTGTCACTGTTTGCAGATGACATGATACTATACACAGAGAATCCTAAAGATGTTACCAGAAAACTACTAGAGCTAATCAATGAATTTGGTAAAGTAGCAGGATACAAAATTAATGCACAGAAATCTCTTGCATTCCTATACACTAACGATGAAAAATCTGAAAGTGAAATTAAGAAAACACTCCCATTTACCATTGCAACAAAAAGAATAAAATACCGACAAATAAACTTACCTAAGGAGAGAAAAGACCTGTATGCAGAAAACTATAAGACACTGAGGAAAGAAATTAAAGATGATACAAACAGATGGAGAGATATACCATGTTCTTGGATTGGAAGAATCAGTATTGTGAAAATGATTATAGCACCCAAAGCAATCTACAGATTCAGTCCAATCCCTATCAAACTACCAGTGGCATTTTTCACAGAACTAGAACAAAAAGTTTCACAATTTGTATGGAAACACAAGACCTCGAATAGCCAAGGCAATCTTGGGAAAGAATAACGGAGCTGGAGGAATCAGGCTCCTGGACTTCAGGCTATACTACAAAGCTACAGTAATCAAGACAGTGTGGTACTGGCATAAAAACAGAAATATAGATCAATGGAACAGGATAGAAAGCCCAGAGATAAACCCACGCACATATGGTCACCTTATTTTTGATAAAGGAGGCAACAACATACAATGGAGAAAAGACAGCCTCTTCAGTAAGTGGTTCTGCGAAAACTGGACAGCTACATGTAAAAGAATGAAATTAGAACACTCCCTAACACCATACACAAAAATAAACTCAAAATGGATTAAAGACCTAAATGTAAGGCCAGACACTATAAAACTCTTAGAGGAAAACATAGGCAGAACACTCTATGACATAAATCACAGCAAGATCCTTTTTGACCCATCTCCTAGAGAAATGGAACTAAAGACAAAACTAAACAAATGGGACCTATGAAACTTAAAAGCTTTTGAACAGCAAAGGAAACCATAAACAAAATGAAAAGACAACCCTCAGAATGGGAGAAAATATTTGCAAATGAAGCACCTGACAAAGGATTAATCTCCAAAATTGACAAGCAGCTCATGCACCTCAATATCAGAAAAACAAACAACCCAATCCAAATCTGGGCAGAAGACCTAAACAGACATTTCTCCAAAGAAGATATACAGATTGCCAACAAACACATGAAAGGATGCTCAACATCACTAATCATTAGAGAAATGCAAATCAAAACTACAGTGAGGTATCACCTCACACCAGTCAGAATGGAAAGGGAACCCTCTTGCACTGTTGGTGGGAATGTAAATTGATACAGCCACTATGGAGAACAGTATGGAGGTTCCTTAAAAAACTAAAAATAGAACTACCACATGACCCAGCAATCCCACTACTGGGCATATACCCTGAGAAAACCATAATTCAAAAAGAGTCATGTACCACAATGCTCATTGCAGCTCTACTTACAATAGGCAGGAGATGTAAGCAACGTAAGTGTCGACAGATGAATGGATAAAGAAGTTGTGGCACATATATACAGTGGAGTATTAATCAACCATAAAAAGAAATAAAATTGAGTTATTCGTAGTGAGGTAGATGGACCCAGAGACTGTCATACAGAGTGAAGTAAGTCAGAAAGAGAAAAACAAGTACCATATGCTAACACATATATATGGAAGCTAGAAAACAAAAAAATGGTTCTGAAGAACCTAGGGTCAGGACAGAAATAAAAATGCAGACATAGGGAATGGACTTGAGGACACGGGCAGGGGAAGGGTAAATTGGGACAAAGTGAGAGAGTGGCATGGACTTATATATACTACCAAATGTAAAACAGATAGCTAGTGGGAAGCAGCCACATAGCACAGGGAGATCAGCTCGGTGCTTTGTGACCACCTAGAGGGGTGGGATAGGGAGGGTGGGAGGGAGACGCAAGAGGGAGGAGATATGGGGATGTATGTATATGTATAGTTGATTCACTTCGTTAGACAGCAGAAACTAACAGACCATTGTTAAGCAATTATACTCCAATAATGATGTTAAAAAAATAAATAAATAAAAAATAAAGACAGCTAAACCCATTCCACAGCTTCAAACCAGAATTAAGAGAGCTCTGCAAGCTCACACTTTGTGCAAGTTCCCAAATTCAAGGCCCATTGAAACTACTTGGAGTGTTTTCGCACTGCCGGAGCGGGGAGAGAGGAGGTATCAAAACATGGCTTGTGTTAGTACTGCTGTGTGTTAAATGACCAAGTAGGAATTAACATCTCTTTTTCAAAGACACAGGGAATCTGAAGCATTTTACTGAACTCTTGTTGTGTATTGGGCACAGTGCTGGGTACAATTACAGAACATTTAAGCTGAGGTGCTCTTAGGGTACACCTACCTACTTCAGGGGTTACAGACTGTGCTCTTCAGAGTCCTAGGGAATCTTTCCTGGGTGCCAGATCCCATTCTTTATGGCAGAGCCCAGCTATCTGCTTACCAAACCCATTTCTTATTGTCTGTCCTGAGTACAGAGGAAGATCACATTTCCCAGCCTCCCTTGCCGTTAGGTGTGACAGAATTGATGCTCCTACCTCCAGGCCTGGACCATAAACAACCTCCCATGGGTAATCCTCTCTCTCTCTTTTCCCATTTTCTAGTTGGAGTCGATACCTAGGGCTGACTTGGAGCCCCCATGTTGAAGGTGGCAGAGACTCTCTCTATTGGCTGAGTAATAATCCAGAAAGAGATCTAACCCCTCAACCCCTACTCTTGGCTATAAGTTGACTTTATGTGAGTGGGAAATAGACTATTTTGTTCCATTACTAAGATTCAGGGTCATCTGTTACAGTACTAATGTTAATATCCTAACTAAACACTCCTTCAATCTACATAGCACTGTATTTATCATTTTTACATAAAGGGTTTCACATAAGCATGTGTTTAAAGACAGAAAAGACTCCACTATGAGTAATGTTAGAAAACTATGGTTCTAATTTAACCTTTCCATTTTAAAAGATGTTCTAACATTCAGGCTGTTTAGATATCTTGCCAAGGCTACCCACTGACTACTTAAATACTGGCTTAGGGAGAAGTTCCCCCATGAAATCAGTGGTACTTATGGTGTCACTTGATCTAAACACTAAGAGACACTAAATTGAAGTGAAATATAATGATTGCTTAATTGATACCTAACCCTGCTAGAAACAGAAGAAAACAACTGGCCTGATGAGTGAATGTTCTAGCCTTCTTCTCTTGACTTAACATTTTTTAGGTACTTGAGGTTTTCCTAGCTTCTTTTCTGAGCTTCATCATATACTTTGCAAAAGGATTTTTGTCTTTGGAGCTTTATTTCAAAAAATTAAGCAGTTATGTGAAAGCAGCTGAACTCAATATTCAAGATACATCCAATCAATGTCAACTAAATATGCTCTAAGCAGTGTACTGTGCCCTGGGGATATAAGGATGAATGGTTCTGACCCTCAAAGGGCCCCTGGCCTAGTAGGTGACACAGACACACAATCAAAACACTGCAAAATAGTGAGGTGTTAACAAATACGTGAAAACTACAGGAATACCAAAGATAGAGCCATGGCTATTTGATATTCCATAGGTTTCATATAATTTAAGGTCCTAGAGGATCTTATTTATCAAAAAGACCATTCATCAACAGCTAGGAATAAGACCCAAGAGAACAGTAATGAGACTATTATTTACCACCACCAGGCAGCACCTTCATATTGATTGTAACCACTATTACTGATGAATTTCTACTTTTTAATCATAAAAGAATGAAGATTGCATAAAGTGCTTCACCAGTGAAATACAAGAGAAGACCAAAACTTTGGGGTTAAAATACTTGTGGATTCTACTAGTTTCTATTGCACCAGAGAGATGTGATGAATTTCTGTACTTTGTCTATCATTGGGATGGAAAAGAGTAATAGAATTTTAGAGACCGAAAGGACCTTAGAGATCATCTAATCCAACAAGATAAATAAACTTTTCTTTTCCATTGCCAATAAACTGGCAAGATCTGATGAATACAACTCTTTCGAGTCATAGGTGGTTTGATGAATTGAGATGGCCATGTTCAGCCTAAGACACTAGAATTTCTCCACACCACAAAAAATAAACTTTTTTCATAAAGTCAATTTAAGTTAGGTAGATTTCATCACTTTTATAAATATACTATCAATGTGGGAGCAAAAACAATGCCCCCAGAAAGAGAAATAGATGAACTTTTACGTAGTTTCCCTTTGAGACTTTAACAGAAAATGTCGCAATTCCCTACTTATACATTTTTTTTTAAAGAAATTATTATTGAAAATGACTGTAGCCTATTTTCAAGAAGGTACTGTGAAATACACTTAAGACACAAGGATTTCTCAATGGTTGATGATCTTTGTCTAATAATAGTCAGACACCCATCAGATTTTTAAAAATTTTCTACCTTCAACAACAACTTTGAGGCCATGTCAAAAGAAAAGGTTTTGGTTCTAGATGTCCAGGTGTGTGACAGCACATACTGTCAAACCCCAGAGCTTCTGCTTTTCCTTTGAGTAGGAAGTTATCCTGGTCACCATCATTCTTTTAATCAAAGACATTTTAAAAAAACATTTCACTCACAAGGAAAGCAGTTTTCTAGAGGCTAAGTGGGGTTCATCAGATGTTCTCAAACCTGGCTGAGAACCACCAGAAGGGGCTTTTAAAAAATACAGATTACCAAATCCTACCCCCAACTATTGATTAAATAGGTCATAGATGGGCCCTGGGAACATGGAATTTTTTTACCTTTAAGCTTTCCAGTTGTATACAATGGGTTTGGGATCAAATAATGCAAATTATCAAATCTTTTAATAGCAAAAACGTTATTTGCATCCTTATCTACTGGATGCAAAGTTTAAGATGATATAATTTATCAAAGAAAAAGCCTTTTGCTTTTTTGTATCAAAAATAATTAAGAGGGCTCAGACTACAATTGTCTCCTAAGAAACAGTATCTCCAGGATAAATGATGCGAAAGCAAATACTTTGTTACCTCAAAACACTCTCTGGACATATTGCTGTAATTTTGTAGTTGACTATATTTGACAAAACTAGGCGTTGAAAGAATTAATTTACATTATATTTTGGTTGCGTCAGTAACCTTTTCTTTTCCTTTTCTTATGGGTGACCATTAGCTTTCCATAGAAGGCACGATGGCTTGCTTTCTATCCTCTCAGTGGAGGCTACTGCTTTTTTTGTTTTTGGTGCATTGTACTATCTTTCCGGCCAGAGGCACAATTACAAATCACCCTATAAGTTGCTTTCATGACTAGAGCTCCAAGGGGGATTCAACAAGATTTCTGTATGTAATTACCCAATTGGAAGTTAGCCAGATTCCCAGGACTGCAGCCCTTACACTTGTGAACAGAACTCTTTGATTGTTAATAATCACACCCAGTCAGCTACCTGGTATTTAGAAATCCTTAGAAAGCAACTTAATGCTCCATGAAAAACATGGGGGCAGATCACAAGAGGAGTAGTATTTTCACAGAGCTACTTATTGGGGGTAGGTCCCACCAGCTGATAATATAGCCAACTGGTATTCAAAGTCATCTGTTTCTGCATTCAAGGTGTTTAATAATTGAGTGCTGGCACAAATGTGTATTTCTTTGAATTTTCTCAAAATTCATTTCTCTGAGAAATTCCACACCTTTCACGTGGCTTTATTTCTATCTGTTACGTGTGTCATTTTTCTTCCTTTTCAGTGACAATGTTGTTAACAAAACAGCTATCTGTGAGCAAGAGAATGGCGCAAGATGTCAAATGTACTGTAACGATTTTTCTCATTGAATGCATCTGATTAGTGGCAAGGGGCAACTATTGACACTGCTTGCTGTCATTTGCCACTCCTATTTTTTTTTAACTCACAGAATGAGTCTCGGCTCTTTTTACTCTGGTCAGTTTATCAGAAGTGGGCTTCAGTGAGATCTGGTGCTGTTTCAAACCTCTAGGCACATCGTGGTTCAGTGGGTTTTCAGTATAGGTATTAAGGAACCATGCTGTCATAACCTTCATCCAAAAGTAAAGGTCCTTCAACAAAACTCTTCTTCTCAATGTTGTCCCAAACAAGTCCTGAATATCCCTCATCCCGTAGGCCTTCTTTCCTCTTTTCTCTTTATCTAGACACTTCCCAGGAGACCTAGAATTTGAACTCTAGAGTCACTCACAAAGTTCAAATCCTGGCTTAACCACTTATAAGCTGTGTGTTCTTAGATAACTTGTTTAGCCTCTCTGTACCTCCATTGTCTTATTGGAAACATGAGGATACTCTAAGTACTTAACTCATTGGGTTGTGGGGAGGATTAAATAGGTTTCTAATGCTATGTGTACTCTGTTATTATCCTTCAAGTCCCTCCCGTTCTGTGAAGGCTTCTCTCACTGCTCCAGGTCACATCTATTTCCCTAACCCATTCTACGCCGTTTAATGATTAACATACATTTGACACTTAATATGTACGTCAGTATATGCTGCTATACATATTATAATATTTCCGAGATTGAGGAACTGGATTCGTTTTTTTTTTAATGTCTGAAACATTTATATTAACATACTTCCATACAAATAACCCAAAGAAAGTTTAGTATTAGTTGTTTTGTTTGCTTGTTTGTTTATACTGCTGGTTCTTACTAGTCATCAATTTTATACACATCAGTGTATACATGTCAATCCCAATCGCCCAATTCAGCACACCACCATCCTCATCCCACCGTGGTTTTCCCTGCAACTTTACCAAATTCATTGATTAGCTCTAGTAGTTTTCGGGGAACTGGATTCTTAGACTTCTGTACCACACACAGTATTTGACCCATGGTATATATATATATATATATATATATAATGTTGTTAACAAAACAGCTATCTGTGAGCAAGAGAATGGCGCAAGATGTCAAATGTACTGTAACGATTTTTCTCATTGAATGCATCTGATTAGTGGCAAGGGGCAACTATTGACACTGCTTGCTGTCATTTGCCACTCCTATTTTTTTTTAACTCACAGAATGAGTCTCGGCTCTTTTTACTCTGGTCAGTTTATCAGAAGTGGGCTTCAGTGAGATCTGGTGCTGTTTCAAACCTCTAGGCACATCGTGGTTCAGTGGGTTTTCAGTATAGGTATTAAGGAACCATGCTGTCATAACCTTCATCCAAAAGTAAAGGTCCTTCAACAAAACTCTTCTTCTCAATGTTGTCCCAAACAAGTCCTGAATATCCCTCATCCCGTAGGCCTTCTTTCCTCTTTTCTCTTTATCTAGACACTTCCCAGGAGACCTAGAATTTGAACTCTAGAGTCACTCACAAAGTTCAAATCCTGGCTTAACCACTTATAAGCTGTGTGTTCTTAGATAACTTGTTTAGCCTCTCTGTACCTCCATTGTCTTATTGGAAACATGAGGATACTCTAAGTACTTAACTCATTGGGTTGTGGGGAGGATTAAATAGGTTTCTAATGCTATGTGTACTCTGTTATTATCCTTCAAGTCCCTCCCGTTCTGTGAAGGCTTCTCTCACTGCTCCAGGTCACATCTATTTCCCTAACCCATTCTACGCCGTTTAATGATTAACATACATTTGACACTTAATATGTACGTCAGTATATGCTGCTATACATATTATAATATTTCCGAGATTGAGGAACTGGATTCGTTTTTTTTTTAATGTCTGAAACATTTATATTAACATACTTCCATACAAATAACCCAAAGAAAGTTTAGTATTAGTTGTTTTGTTTGCTTGTTTGTTTATACTGCTGGTTCTTACTAGTCATCAATTTTATACACATCAGTGTATACATGTCAATCCCAATCGCCCAATTCAGCACACCACCATCCTCATCCCACCGTGGTTTTCCCTGCAACTTTACCAAATTCATTGATTAGCTCTAGTAGTTTTCGGGGAACTGGATTCTTAGACTTCTGTACCACACACAGTATTTGACCCATGGTATATATATATATATATATATATATATATATATATATATATATGACTTTTTCTTTTGGTGATGCTGAGACTATAAAATGCTGTAAAGGAGATTACTCAAGAAAAATGGGAGGTTCTTTAAAGAAAAACAAAAGTAAATCTGACCTCTGACCTTCAATTGCAAGTAAATCTCATCAGGAAAAAAAGAAGTACCCAAAGAAGCCAATTCTCTGAGATACTCAGGTTTTTAAATGGAAATATTCTAAAGATTGTAAGAAGGGCTCTTAACCAGTTGAAAGAGGCATGGGCTTATAAGAACTGTATCAGAAAAGCAAAAGCCCCAAGTGAACTGAGGCTTGATGAGAAAAATGTGAGGGACAACAAAAATAGCTTTTACCGTTTTATTCAGAACATGAAGTTGACAGGGATAAGCAGCTTGCTGCCTTGGGCTGGTGGTCTAAGTCGATGGATAACCAAGAGGAAGAACAGGGCTACGTAAAAGTGGGGGATTTCCAACCTGAAAGGGCTGGAGCATGGATCAGTTAAAGAGAACACCAGGAGGGAGTTAAAGAGCTCTGAGATCAAAGGCAAAGAACCGAGACAGGTAGCCTGGTGGTGAAGGAATGTGAGCCCTGGGTTTGAACTTGGATCTGACAATCACTAGCTATGTAACCATGGGCAAGTTACTTAACGCCTCACTGCCACAGCCTCTTGATCTGTAAAGCAGGGATAAAATGCTTTCTTCATAGGAGAAATTTGTAAGGATATTTAAAGATAGTACGTGTTAAACATTTAGCCCGGTGGAGTTGCTGAATAAATTATAGAAGTGGTTGTTGTATTTAAAATAATACTTATATTAGTGCTATAATAAAGGGTATCCAGATTCTGTTAAGGGGTTCAGGTCTGCCGCCTTGTGTGAATTATACCTCAAAGGACCAAGAGAGACTTCCAAGGGGGTTGAACAACCTCCACAAGGTAGAATCTGAAGAATCAGAGAAACCTAAATACCCCAAGACAGGAGGCCAGCAAATGCACTTCTAATTTTCAAACAAGATAAGGAGAAAGCTGAAATCCATGAACAGACCAGTTAATTGGGATGGCTGGAAACACCTAGAGAAGGAACAGTGATGGCTAGGATGGACCGCAAAAAAGTCATTACTGGCTGAGTTCAGTTCAGTCCCCTTCCCCAATACACACACACAGCTTTTATTCTAAATCAAGTTCCTAGACCAGAAGATGAGTGACAATGAGCTCCGTTAGAATAGGGACACCGTCTCTTGTGTTCACTGTCAACTTCTCAGTGCCTGGCACCTGGTAGTAGGCACTCAATGTTTCCTGGTCGAATGAGTGGGTGAATAAATCAACAAATAAATGAATGAAATGGGATAGGCCAGCTGTACCTATATTTCTATAGATTCATATTCTATGGTATTCATCAGAATACCATAATATTGCTGTGGAGAAACAGAAACATGGCAGTGCCCTGAGGGAGATTCATAACTGGACAAAACCCAATACCCAAAAGGTACTGATTAACCAATTCATGCCAATCAGATGAGCAGTCTGCTTTCAGATCTCTCTCTCTATCTCCACGGTTCCGTTCTATTCAGTGTGTCTTTACAATCAGTTACTGGGATGAATATACAGAAGACATATTCAGCAATTTTACTAATGACTTGAATTTAGGAAGGCCAATGAATATACTGGAAACTAGAATTAGTATTTAAACATATTTAATGGGCTGGGACAATGGAAAGATCTCAGAGGACGAAATGTTTTAACATACTGATTCACATCTGATTATTACATTAAATTATACAAAGAGCCTCCATAAACCTTATTTTGTGTAGTCCTCACAATAGCGCTGTGGTGGGTTGAATGGTGGCTCCCCAAAAGATCTGTCTTCCCAGAACATGTGAATGTGACTATATTTGGGAAAGAGGGTCTCTACAGATGTAACTAAGTTAAGGCTCTTGAGACGAGATCATCTTGGACTAGGGGAATGCTAAAGCCAATGACAATGGTTTTTAGAAGGGAAGGGGATACGGCACAGAGAAGGTGATGTGACGATGGGGACAAAGACTGGAGGGATGCATCTATAAGCCACGGGACATGAGGGTTGTCAGCAGCCACCAGAAGCTAGGACAGAGGCATGCAAAGTATCTTCTTTCAGGGCCTTCAGTCCAAATCAACCCTCCTGACACCTTGGATTTTGGACTTACGGCCTCCAGAACTGTGAGAGAACAAATTTCTATTGTTTTAAACCACCAAAGTTTGTGGTACTTTGTTCCCACACCTCTAGGAAGTTAATACAAACACCTTTCATATTTTATTCTATTTTATGGGGGTTTTTTGTTTTTTTGTTTTTTGTTTTTTGTGTTTTTTTTGCGGTACGCGGGCCTCTCACTGTTGTGGCCTCTCCCGTTGCGGAGCACAGGCTCCGGACGCTCAGGCTCAGCGGCCATGGCTCACGGGCCCAGCAGCTCCACGGCATGTGGGATCCTCCCGGACCGGGGCACGAACCCGTATCCCCTGCATCGGCAGGCGGACTCTCAACCACTGCGCCACCAGGGAAGCCCTGATAAGGAGACGTTTGAGCAGAGATCCAAATACAGTGAGGGAATGCGCCGAGCAGATATCTGGTAGAAGAGGGTTTCGAGTCAAAAGGTTCTCAACCAGGTTGTTAATGAGTCTGAGGAACACAAGGAGTCCACGGCTGGATGGAGTGAACAGGGAGGAAAGTAGTTTGAGACAAGGAGAGAATCACAGGGTAGGAGGGAAGGAATAGATTGTGTGGGGTACTGTAGGCCTTGCCAATATTTTACCTTTTGCTCTGAATTAAATGATAAGACGCTGGAGAATTTGGGGCAGAGGAATAATATGTTCTGACATGATTTAAAAAGATCACCTGGGGGCTTCCCTGGTGGCGCAGTGGTTGAGAGTCCGCCTGCCGATGCA
>NW_006794332.1:372238-375333 GCF_000442215.2 Lipotes vexillifer | reverse complement strand
AGAGCCCAACGATGAAGAGGGCCGCAATCCGCAAAAAAAAAAAAAAAAAAAAAAAAAATGCGGGATGGGATGCTCAATGTTAGGTAATAGCAGTTACATAGCTTTCCACGTCTCTCAATGCACTTATCAATAATTTATTCGGACAAAAATGTCCTTTCCGCAAAAAAAAAAAAAAAAAAAAAAAAAATGAACTACGGGATGCTCAATGTTAGGTAATAGCAGTTACATAGCTTTCCACGTCTCTCAATGCACTTATCAATAATTTATTCGGACAATGTCAAAATGTCCTTGTTATCAAGGTACACAGGATAATAGTACTCGCTTTAAAAGACAGTCCGTGCGAGAAGCTGCAAAATGATAGTCAGGTGTTCAAGGCATGCTTCCAACTCTTCCATCTAGCCACCTACTTAAATATTAGGGAACATAAATCAAAGGACACAAAAGCTAAAAATGAGTCCTTTGAAAATGTAGTCTTCCACAATGAAATGCAGAAGAGGCCTGATCTTGTAACTGGCATATTTTATCATTGTCATGTAGCTAAAGACTCTAAGAAATACTTTGAAACTCTTGTTTTGCCATTAAATCCCCTAACTGAATACTATATTATCTCATTAGTTCAATAAAGTTAGTATTTTTACCTCTGTCATCTCTTGTTTTTCCAGATGTCATCTTTTCACCTTAATAAAATATGAGCATGGTAACTACAAAGTAATGTGAGTGACTCTTAACTAGCGTCTAAATGTATATCTGAGAGAGTGATATCTCTTTCAAGGGGATTGCAAAAATGTAAGCACAGGCAGCAAAGAAGGATTAAATAAGGAGCCTGCTTCCCCATGTTTGAAGGACAGCATTCAACTGAAAGCATAATTTGTGGTACAGATGGTTGAAGACACACTGTTTTTACTTTTTTGCTTTGCCTTTTATTTTTAACGATCACTGTTATGACTGTTGTTACTACCTTGGGTGAGAAAATAAGTGCTTCAGTTGCCTATTGATTGGCAATAGCTCCATGTGATCAAAAGACACAATATATATCTAATAAAAATGTTAATTTTACTTCTTTGATATTCATCCACCCATCCACCTATTCATCCATCCACCCATCCATCTCTCTTTTCATTGCTGACTATTATGCACCAGCTACCGTATTAGGTACTGTTGTATGTCAATAAATAAGATATAAACTTTACTCTCAAGAAACTTATAATGGTGGTGTCTGGTTCAAGGTCTAATCCATCAACATTTGTGCAAACATGGTAGTGAAGAAATGAAGTCAACTCTGTGTTATATTGTGTTAGTCAATAAATCACTGAACTTAATATTAAAGGGAACCAAAAGATATTATTTGTTTACCAGCTCTGTGAGTACTAGAGACTTCTAATATGTCATGGTACTGAATGTGTATGCAATACAATTTAGATTCCTGCCCAAAACAATAATGGAGATGCTGTAAGAGCATAAATAATCAAAATAAAAGTTGAGGAATAAAAATACTATGAAGATTCAAGGGAAAGACTGGATTAGAAGGAGCATCCTCCTCTTGCTTCTACATATTTTGGAAGAGTTAACTGCAGTTAGAGATTTCATGTTTAACTTTTAAAAAAAAAATGAATAATTAATTAAAGAACTCTCATTTCTAGACCAATGCCTACATTTTCTTACAACATCAAACAGAAAAAGAGGAAACTCCACACTTGACCAATTTCTCATTACAATCTATATTAGTGGAGCTTTGTTGACTATTGGTGTCAATAGCAGACTAACATCGTTGAAGTACTTAGGACTCTATAATTTTAAGGGGAGGAAAAATGAATTCACCCACAGCAACAGCACAGAAAGTGTGAGCCAAGAGTAAGTGCATATCAAGGTAGCATGGCACACAACTGCTTAAGTGAATTATAGATTCGAATAGTTACTTATTTTCTTATAGTGGTAAAATGTATTTCTGTATCCAATGAATATCAATAATCTTCATACTATTTGCCATATACTGGGTATTGGGTTTATAAAAATTAATACAACTACCTCTAATCCCCAGGAATTCACAGCCCAGAGAATAATATTGTTACAGATATCATGATGTGGTACAGTACAATGATGGAGTTTCCAACGTTATTTTAACATATTTAAGATCATGAAATCCCAGATCTACCATTTACCATGTACCTGAATTTGTACCTCAGTTTCCTTGTCTGTGTAATGGAGATAATAATGTGTTGTGAGATTAAATGAGGTCATTTATGTAGAGCACTTTAGGATAGTGCCTAGCTATAGGAAGCACTGTATAAGCATTAGCTATTAAATATTATTGTTGTTATTATTATTAGAATTATACTCATAATCTCAATGGAATATTGAAGTCTCAACTGAATGAAGAAGGTGAGAAGTTCCAGGCTTTCAATACTTATGCCTTTTTCCAGTAAAACAAATCAAATATGTTCACATGTAAGGTGTACTGTTAGATGATAAATACATACAAACATCATTTTTCCAAGGAACTGGTTGCTTTTTGCAATCATTAAATCAATAGTATGTGCAGGGAAAATAAATATTTTAAATCTAGAGTGTGAATAATTCATGTCTGAATAGAGATCAGCTTATATAGAAACTGAAGCAAAATTTAAAATTAAATTTTAGGGCTTCCCTGGTGGCGCAGTGGTTGAGAGTCCGCCTGCCGATGCAGGGGACAGGGGTTCGTGCCCCGGTCCGGGAAGATCCCACATGCCGCGGAGCGGCTAGGCCCGTGAGCCACGGCCGCTGAGCCTGCGCGTCCGGAGCCTGTGCTCCGCAACGGGAGAGGCCACAACAGTGAGAGGCCCGCGTACCGCAAAAAAAAAAAAAAATTAAATTTTAAAATTAAATTAAATTTTGCTTCTTCAATGAAAAAAAATCAACACACATATGTGTATAGAGTAGCTAACAGAAGGTAGGTTTCAAATGGTTGCCACATCTGGCATAACAGCTTTCTATACAGTTTTACAACCCAGTTTTCTAACTATCTTGAGCCCTCAAGATAATAAATATATGGGTCATATATCAGCTATTGTGGCAGTCTGCATCACTGGTCCCAATTTTTCACCCCTTCTTCTTTCCCT
>NW_006794332.1:368901-372228 GCF_000442215.2 Lipotes vexillifer | reverse complement strand
TTTCCCTACCCTTTACCATGTGACTTTTCACTTCCTCCTCAAGGAGGTCTAGTTTCTCATCTCTTGACTTTGGATGTGGTCATGTGATTGGCTTTCGCCAAAAGAATGAGGCAGAAATGAGCCAGTAAGGAGCCTAAACCTCAAAAGACTGTGCATGTTTCTGCTTTTAATCTTGTGCCTCTCCCATACCATGGAAAAATCATGCCTGTGCTAGTCTTCTGGTCCCAGAGAGTAAGGGACACATGGAATGAAGCTGTCCCAGGCAAACTGACTCAACCCAGCTCAGACTCAAGCACAGCCCCAGTTTATCCTCAGAAGAATCAACAAGCTGGCTGACCTGCAGTAGGCTCATGATCAAGCCCAGAAGATATTAGCAGAGCAGCTCAGCAAAGCTGAACCACAATCAATTGACCCCAACCAACCCACAGGCAGTTGCCCTATAGCAATAAATTCCTTTAATTGTTTTTAATAAGTAATTGAAATTTGCAGTATTTTGTTATGCAGCAAAAGCTGACTCATTTAGTTAGAATGTTTTCCATTTTAAGTTATATAAAATCAGACTCTGGGGCTTCCCTGGTGGCACAGTGGTTAAGAGTCTACCTGCCAATGCAGGGGACATGGGTTCGATTCCTGGCCCAGGAAGATCCCACATGCTGTGGAGCAGCTAAGCCCATGCACCACAACTACTGAGCCTGCACGCCACAATTACTGAAGCCCGCACGCCTAGAGCCCATGCTCTGCAACAAGAGAAGCCACCGCAATGAGAAGACTGCGCACCACAATGAAGAGTAGCCCCCGCTCACCACAACTAGGGAAAGCCCACGCAGAGCAACGGACCCAATTCAGCCAAAAATAAAAACGAATAAATAAATAAATTTATTTTAAAAATAAATAAAATAAAATAAAATCAGACTCTGGCTAGCTTAAGCATTTTTAAAAAATGGATTGTTTCACCAAACTGTAAAGGCCAGTGATAGTTCTGGCTTTAGGTTCATTTTGACCCGTAAGTTCAGCATATCCTCTGAAAATCTCTGCAAATTTCCCTGCAATCTCTGGCCTCTGGACTCTTCCATGTGTCAGCTTTGTCTCTCGGTACAAAATGGCATTCTTACCTACTTCATCTCACATATTTCATCTTGAAAAAAGAGAGGTAAAGAGTGCCTTTAGGACTTCCCTGGTGGTGCAGTGGTTAAGAATCTGCCTGCCAATGCAGGGAACACAGGTTGGAGCCCTGGTCCGGGAAGATCCCACATGCTGCGGAGCAACTAATCCCATGCGCCACGACTACTGAGCCTGTGCTCTAGAGCCCGCGAGCTACAACTACTGAGCCCACGTGCCACAACAACTGAAGCCCGTGTGCCTAGAGCCTGTGTTCTGCAACAAGACAAGCCACCGCAGTGAGAGGCCCGCACACTGCAGTGAAGAGTAGCCCCCGCTCGCCGCAATTAGAGAAAGCCCACGCGCAGCAACAAAGACCCACGCAGCCAAAAATAAATTAATTAATTTAAAAGCAAAGCAAAAAAAAAAAAACACACACAAAATTTACCAAAAAAGAGTGCCTTTATCCTGGCACTCCAAACAAAAGTCCTGAGATTCACTCTCACAGGATCATCTTAGATCACTGTTTGCTCCTGAACCACTTAACACAGCCAGGGAAAGAAATGTTCTGATGGACTCTTAAGTCATGGGTTCCAAGCCTGAAGCTAGAGGCGTTGAATCAAATTCAACGGACTGTTGGGAGGGGGGAAAGAAAAATAAACATGGAAGAAGCAACTAGCAGTACACACAACAAATTTTCTTCTTTGCAGTGCACTTTCGTGTCTTTCTCACGTCGTGTCTCAGATAGTCAAAGCCTTGGACTGTTACCCCTGCCAAATATTCCTTTATTAAAAGCAATAAATACAACTTACTTGAATTAACCATACACGCCGAAAGGTATAAGGAAATTTTTTTAGATAAATAGAAATGTAAAGAGACAAGAAAACAAAAGAAGTTATAATGCCACCATTTATTCCCACGGTAACTAGAAACAGCTTCTATTTGAAATCTCAGTACCACCTGCTTTGCATCTGCTCGACCAACTGAGAAATGCAGGTCTGGCAAAGAGAGAAAATCCATTTTAAGTAGATCTGTGACAATACAGGGCGAGGAGGTCTTGAAATCCACCAAGGGTTTTAATCAGTAAGACTGACAGCACAGAGCATGCCAGAAACCAGGAAAAGTAGAGTTTGCAAAAAGCATTCAAGAAACAGCCTGAGCTATAAGGTTCTGGTGACAAACCAGGGCTGGCGAGGCAGAGGCACATACCACCATCTTTCTCTTCTGATCTAAGGAAAGGCGAGAGAGGAAAGGGCTGATTAGCTCGGGGCGGGGGGTGGGGTGGGGGGGGGTGTTGTTCTGTCCTTTTAGATTCCAACTTTCTGAATCAGGGAAGAATTCTAAAACCCATTGTCTAATTTCAAAAGTTGGATTTGAAAAACACTACAAGCTCTTTCTTTTTGTTACCTAATTCTCAGCTGTAAACCGAAGCTTCTTGAGTGTGCATGCTTCATAAAAGGCAAAGGGACTTAATTGAATTTTGCATGCCACTTCTAAGTGGATTGCTAGGGTATACCAGGATTAATTAGTTTCGTGTTAATTCAATTCAAAGGTTGCTGATAAACTAAGACCATCAAACTCCATTAGGAGAAACAAAAACTTCTTAATTATGACAGCATCTTTGGAGTTGTGGATAAGTTTCATCAGTATGCTAAAGTTCCATCCTGAGCATTTAGGATGTGTGATGGATCTACCGCAGTGGCCCAAAGAGACCTCAATGATTAAAGCACTTTTCACCAAATTTTTTACTTTTCAGATTTGGTATCTTTAAAAAAAATTCAATCCTTGGTTTCAATGATTCCTTCTGCCCTTTTGAATGTAAAATTCTATTTTTGGAAAACTAACCCAAGGAAAATTACTCTAGCCTTTTCACAGGCATGCACATAAAATGAACAAAGTTGCAGATTTATATTTTGCCCCATCTCCCTGCCCTCAGTCCTTTACTGTACTGTCACAATCATAGTACCATGATCCCTTATAGGTGAAAAAAAAAACTATCACCCACATATTTTATTTTGTGTAGAGGATGTTGAAAATATGATTTCCTACATGGTCTTGCAAATAACTGCTTCTCAGCCTTACACCCAACCAAACCTCACCTTTATATGAAAGCACACAGGTGAGCACGTTTGCACGTGCTGGCACACACACTCATTAACTGACCATTTGGTTTGGATGCAGATGTGTACTGCAGTTCAGGATCCAACCAACTTTCTTTGAGCCTGCCAT
>NW_006794332.1:354911-368784 GCF_000442215.2 Lipotes vexillifer | reverse complement strand
CTTTCCCTATTTAGTGCAAGGGACTTTCTGCATCTGGAACACTCCCCCAGGCATGTGCATATGTGCACACATACATGGACACACACAGATACACACATATGCACACACTTCTATTAATTCCTCCTCACCCCTCAGCTCTCACTGTACCCTTCACCCCACCTAGGACATCTTCCTTGCTTCCCGGGACTAGGTTGGCTATTAATCGTATGGGCCACTTCAGTACCTATGCTTAGCATTAATGTTGCAATTGACACATTGTAATAGCCTTTAAATTGATCAGTAACTCACATCAGGAAATTCAGTTCCCGAATGACCTGGACTGTACCATATTCACGGTTTTATCATCAAACAGTAGAGTGTCTGGCACACTGAAGGAATTCCATCAGCATTTGTTGACTAGATGAATGAAGGCCAGAATCACTACAAAATTAGCTGTGAAGCCCCTGCCTTCATATATCATTCCCAACTACATCACTCCAGTAAGGATGCCCTTTACTTCTCCTCCCCATCGGTCAGTCATCTCTGTGGACTGATTAATCTCTAGCAACTCCTCCTAGAGACTTCTAGCTGCCTCCCAATGTTGATTCTCCCCTTTCCCTTTGTAAAAGAACACTTGAGTTTTAGCAGAGAATACAGATATTGGGTGGAACTGGGGACACATTTCCCATACTTCAAACTAAACTGGCCACTTGAATAGGCATGGTCATTAAAATGTAAAAGTAAGTACTACGTGGGACTTCAGGGAAGTCTTCTTAAAAGGAAAAATACATGCCCTTCGTCAGTCCTTCCTCTCTCTTGCTGCTTGAGATGTGGAAATGATGGCTGGCTCTCTAGCAGCCGTTTTGAACCATGAAGCAATATGCTAAGGATAAAAAAATGTCTGTGCCACACCACATAACAACTTACTGCCAAGCTTCTTTTGTAGGAGAAAAACAGAAATCTCAGTAAAGTCACTGCTATTTCAGGCATTTTTTTCTATAACAACTAGACTTAATCCTAAATACTGTAACCAGTACAGCCAGAGACTTTCTGTATCCATGCACAGGTCTTAGGGACAATTGTTGGTCCTTGCCCTGGGTAAGCCTTGTAGCAGGAGAGGAACTGATGCCCAGTCTGGTTTTTCCATATAGCTGTAGACTCACCATTTCCCAAGGCTATATATCTGCTCATCCTCAGTAAAACTCTAAATTTGCCAAAATTTATTCTCCAACCCTTTCAATTTTTTGCTTTGTTTTGTTTTCCAGCAAAAGTGGTTGCAGGTGACTCGAAGATTTTTCCTAGAAAATATATTTGTATTTTTTCCTGAGCCTTAAAAATTTAAGCCAGTGTTTCTCAAAGGGTAGTCTCAGATCTTCATCATAACCCCCTGGGATTATTATTGTTACTGTGGAGTCCTGGCCTTAAACTAGACACACTCGGTCACAATTTCTGGAGGTGGAGCCTCTATGTTCTATAAGATTTCTAAGGGACTGTGAAGCACAAAAGTCTGACAATTGTCTTCTAACAGACACTAGAGGCAATTTTTGCTAACCCTCAAATCATAACTCAGAGGACGCCTCTTCTTCCACAGGGACTCAGGCTCCCATCCATCTTGTCAAAATAAGAGCTTTAGAAATTCTACTGCCTTGCTGTCCTAAGTGCGGACCATGGACCAGTGGTATCAGCGTCCCTTTTTAGAAATGCCTATCTCGAGCCTCACTACAGACTTACCAAATCAGAAACCGCACTTTAACAAGATCGCCAGGTGCTTTCTAAGCAAGTTAGTGTTTGGAAAGCACTGAGCTCCAGTACTGTGCCCTCTCTTGAAACACATCAGAGCCCTCTTCCATTCCCACTACTTGGATAAATGCTGCAACCTACACTGTCCACAAACCTTCTGCTGCTGAGGCCAGTGGTAGAACCATTTACTGAGCATCTACTGAATACCAGAGACAAAATGGTAGAAAGATATCTGTGATGGTTAATTTTATGTGTCAACTTGGCTAAGTTACGGTACCCAGATATTTCTTTCAAAACTAATCTAAATATTGCTATGAAGGTACTTTTTAGATGAGTTAAGTTTTAAATCAGTAGATTTTCAGCAAAGCAGATTCTCCACCATAATGTGGGTGGACCTCATCCAATCAGTTGAAGACCTTAAGAGAAAAAAGACTGACCTCCCCCAAGAAAGAGAGAATTCTGCCTGAAGACTGTCTCTAGCCTGCTGCTCTACCCTGAAGATTTTGGACTTGCTGGCCTTCATAACTGCATGAGCCAATTCCTTAAAAATCAATCAATCAATCAATCTCTCTCTCTATATATATACATATGTATGTGTATATGTAAATAAAATGAATAATATATATTTGTGATATTTAAGTACACTTTAAAATATTAAATATATTTAATATTTATAAATATTATAAATAAATATATGTACTCACACATATATACACATTCACATACATATCCTATTCGTTCTGTTTCTCTGGAGAACACTGACTAATACATTTACTATTTGTATTATATATTCAATACATTAGTCAATATACTGACTAATACGTTACAAATTCATTGCAAATCTCCTTTAGATAGATTCATTCATCTCATCAGAGTCTTCCATGTTTCCCTATTGCCTATGGAATAAACCCACAACTCCTTAGCATGCAATTCCAGGCCTCCGAGTTCTCCTCAGCCACACTGCACATCTCTGCCTCTCATCAGGCTATTCTGTTTTTCAGACCAGCTTTCTTGTCTCTGCTCATTCCTTCTCTCCCTTGGCCTCCTAGGAGGTCTTCTCATCTCTGATGCTTAGCTCATATGACCCACCTTCACTTACTAAATACAAACATACAAATGTTTGTTGAATATTACTGAATAAAACCTTCCCCTTCCCAGCATCTTGCCAGTTGCAATTAATCGTTGTTCTCTGAAAGAACTTTGATTTCAGAGAACGTTTCAGAGAATGTATTTCATTAGGAAATACGTTATATTTTGGTTAAATATATATCTTGTCTCTCACTAGACTTCAAGCTCCTTGAGGGTAGGAAATACGTTTTTATTACACATGTTATTTGTTTGCATGTATTCCTTTCAATCTATTCGGTAACATTTATTGAATGAATAAAAAATTATGTTTGATATTTATTTGATTATTGACATTATTATTATAAATACTAAGCAGAGGAGAATAATCTGTCCTTTTATCCTGCTTTGTCTTTTATCCTGCTTTTCTTTTTCTTTGTTATACTACCTAGCATTTCATTTACGTAGGATTTTGTTTATCTTGTATCTTCTTCCTCTAGAATACAAGCTCATGAGAGCACAGACTTTGTAAGTGCTCAGTAAATATGTGTTGAATGAATTCATTTATTTGCGAGCATGAATGTGTTGTCAAGGCAGGAGTGCCTATCCACTGAAAATAAAAATATTTACATACTTAAGACAAAAGGAGCTGAACACAATACCTTGCTGTAGAATGGTGAAAAGTTGGTCTTACTGATTTTGGTTTTATCTTGGGTTACCTAAGATGGCTGGCCTAGGTTAAAGGCTTTCCAAATTAATTTTTGGCAGCAAAGCCCCATTTTGGAAATCAAATGTTATAGAAAACCACAGCCACCCTTTTGTGGGTCTGTGTCCACCCAGAGGAAGGGGGACTTTTTTTTAACTAGCATGAAGGCTCCATATGGACTAGAGGTAGCCCTACATGGAACACTAAATACAGAAGACAGATGAAAACTGTATTGCTCTGATTAGAGCAGGGATGAGGAACCCTTTCCTCTGAACTTCTGCTTTATCATTCCTTTGTGGCCCCTAAGGCATCTTTGGGGAAGCAGGACTTCATGAAAAGAACTTTAAAACCACAGTCCTCAGTGCCTCTGAAGATACTTCCAGATCTAAGCATCATTAAGCAGGTGGGACTTTCAGTCTAAAACAACTGAGGCCTAAGGAGGTGTGAAGTTTTGATAGAAGCTGATGTGGCGCTGATTTCACAGAGAAGCAAGACGGCTCACAGTTAGCATCTGTAAGCATGTAGATTATAATGGAACCAGGGGCAAAAAGCAGCCTGGATTTTAAGATTGAATCAAGCTGGGCAAACCTAATTGCTTTTTTTTTTTTTCTTCTTTTTTTTAAAGGGAATGGGAATTGCATGATTAATAAAAGAGAAAGTAAAGATGTAACATAATCTAATTTTGGTAATGCACTTAATACAGTTTCTAATAAAGTCTTACTTGCAAAATAAATTCAAATTGGATTGGATTTGGACTCCAGCATTCTCTACTGGCTGAAAGCCGAAGGTTGGTGACATAGAGACCAAGGATAAAGGCAATGTGTCACATTACAGAGGTGTCTGGTAGCCCTGCCCCAGATATCAATGAGGCACTAGCGTTAGTTAACAGCTTCATTAATGATCTACATGACGAGACAAAAAAAGAGTATCCTAATGAATGTTACTGAAGAAACTGTGGGGAGATGCTGTGAATTCTAGTCTCAACAGAGAGAGGTCTGCAACAAGAAAATAAATATACAGAAACAACTGGGAAGAAACATCTTAGAAGCTCATATTTGTGGGAAAATGGTTTGAAAGATTTTGAGGAAACCCACTTCTTAACTCTTAAAAAATATCATTCTTTGAGATTTGAGTAAAACAAACATTTAACCCAACCACGAAATTAAGTGCTAGCCTACATGCCTAGGACAATCCTTTCCCCCAACAAAACAAATAAAGGAAATAATAATAATCACAGGGCATGAAAAGTAGCAACTAAATAAAAGTCTTTTTCTTCTTCACTTTTTCTTTTTCTCTTGGAGTGTTAGTGGGAGAACTCTGGTATAGAATGAATACAAGGAGTAATAGAAAGAGATGTGATTTTTTTTAAAAGGAGAGGGGGAGATGGCATGCAGATAGAGGCAGCATTTGTAAACCCCTCCCAACCCCATCCAGATAATGATTTCAGTGGCCTCTTCAGTTTTTCAAGCTTGAGAGAGAGAAAAAAGAATCTAGTAACTCACATGATCTCAAAATCCAGTACCTGTTCCACCATCCTCCACCTCCCCTTCCCTAGGCTGCCTGCCTGGAAGCTGATCACCTGACTCTCTATAACCTTCAAAAGAATGACTCCCTGGCATCTCCCATCAATCTTCTCTCTTCCTTGGTGAGTAACTGTCATTACAATAAACCTTCATTACATAATATGTTTTAAATAAATGATGCTTATTTACTTTAAATTGTCATTTATTAGTTATATAAAGTTATTTCTGTTGCTCAATTGATCATATTATCCACCTTTGAATATTGACTGGGTGTTCTGTGTTGGGTGGAATTCTTCATAACTTTTCCCAATTAAAATTAATAGAAAAAAAGTTTTTATTTAATGGCTTTTCACTTAGTGGCAAGGCTTTTAGAAACAAATTAAAATCATTAAATGAGAGGCAGCAGTTTCTGGTTTACCCTTCTAGTGTTTCTTTTGTGCAAATATCCATTTCTAATTAAATAAAATAATATTAAGAATCTGGTCCTTGTTTTTGTTTCTGGTTTCTTGTTTTAATGAAAATTACCACTTTATTCCTCATGATGCCTCTCTTTGTAGGTAGGTAGGTCTCACTTAAAAACTCCTGCTTACCTGCCCCAGAGGTTCCACCTCCAAATCATGTTTCCCTTGCTGGGGGGATCGAAGCAGTAGGGCAGCAATAACAAGGCCAACCATGACCTTCTGGATTGTTGGCAGATTCAACTTTCTCCAAGTCCAGCCCCCAGCTAAGCTGAGTGACAGGAAAGCCATGCCAAGACAGGAGCCCAGACTGTCTGGAATGTTTGTGCATTTAATGACTGACCACGGGAGGTCCAGTTGTATGAAGGGACATGGCAGAGAGAGAGAAAGTTCTTTCGCAGTGGGGCAGGGGTGGAGGGTGAGGAGAAGCATTTGGAAGGGAATACATAAAAAGGGATGCGGGTGCGCGCGCACACACACACACACACACACACACACACACACACACAAACAGACCATACACAAGAAATCACTGAAGGGACGGAAGAGATGGAAAAACAACTTCCTCCATTCAGTCTGTTCTACGCTAATTAAGGCACAGTGCTGACAAATGTTTGCTAGGGCAGAATCTTAATGTCAGGTTCACACCCAGGCCCCTGAGATAGTATGAAAATTAATCTTGATCTGCCTTATTTCTGGGATAAATTTTCATAGATTTTTTTCATCTCATTGGATCCCTAGACCAATCACTTGAGCACTAAACCCATTAAAAAAAAAGGTCAGTATGCTTCCTCAAATCCCAAAATGATGCATAATAGCTCTAATGTATTCATTTTGCAAATAACCTTTATTTTACATGGAATCTGACTCATTCAAACAGTTCTGGTAGAAGACATATGACAATCTCTCAAACTTGCTAAGTGTGACATGAAGGCTAGATGGATTTTCTTTTGGATTCTGACATGACAGTCACAGGAAAACAAAACACAAACCAGTGTTACTAAAGGACAGATCGTCTCATGGCTCGTCCTGCCTAGAAATTACTATTAATAGCAAAGAAATAAATTCTATAATAGAGAAATCTGCACTTTTAGTGGTGGCATTAATGTCGTTTATGCTTGACTAATATCAAATAGAAGGGCTTGTCAATAACATAGACATTTTGAAATCATTAAAATCACTAAAAATAGTTAATGAGAAGAGTCTATTTTTCCCAACTTTGTATTATGAAAACTTTCAAATATATAGAATAATTGAAAGAATTAGGTCTAATGAATAACTGTCAATTTAACCACCACCTAGATTCAACAATTATTTATATTCTTCCGTATTTGCTTTATCTATAAATATTTGTGTATGTGTATATAGTTTTTTCTTTTTTTGTGAGATCATTTGCAAGTAAACCTCAGATGACATAATACTTTACCTGTAAATACTTCAGTATGCTGCCCCTAAAAATAAAGGCACTCCCCTACATAGACATGGTTCTACCATCACACCTAAGAAAATTAACAATAATTCCATAATATCACATATCATTCACTGCATACTTAATTTCCCTATCATGCCCAAAATACCTTTTAAAGCTGTTGTTTGTTGGTTGGTTGAATTTTTAATAAGGATATAATCAAGATCCTCACAGTGCATTTGTTCCACCCCTTTAGTCTCTACTCTAGAACAATTCATCCATCTTTATGTTCTCCTCATGACACTGACTTATGAAGAAACCTGGTCATCTCTTTGGTAGATTGTTTCACATTCTAGATTTGACTGACTGTTTCCTCACAGCACTGTTTAACTTGTTTCTCCATTCCCTTTACTTACTATAAATTGGAAGTGGTGTCTAAACCTTGATTAGGTGCCGGTTAAATATCTGGGGCAAGAAATACTTACAGGAGATGCTGGCTCTTCAGATTGCGTCACATGGAGACACTTAAGGTTAGGATGTCCCACTATTCATGACACTGTGTTTGTCACCTTGATTATAAAGGTAGGCCCTCCCTTCGCAAATAGCAATTAACCTGTGGGCTGATCCTTTGGCACAATGTCCATATCCCATGCCCTAACAACCTCTCACCTAATGGTTTTCTCATCCATGTACCATCCTTGTCTAAATCAAGACTTTCACTGGAGGCTGCAGAATGGTGATTTCCCAATCCTATCATTTTCTACATTTAGATGTCGGATTTTTTTTTTTTTTTTTTTTTTTTTTTTAGGTAAAGAAGAGCTTTTCGCAACAACCAGGAATAAATATACTTCTTCCTAAAAAGCATAGAGTAAACCCTTTATTTTCATTGTTTTGTTTTATTTTCAATCACTACATTTCAGAATAAAGAGCTGATGTGATAACCATTTATAATATTGTCAGATGACTCTCTCTCTTGGGATTCATGGTTTCTATTCAGTCAATGTTTCAAACTTAATTATAATAATTATTCTTTCGATGCTCAAATTACCACAAATTTGGGGCAGTGGAAGCCCCATCAAGCTGGCTCCTGAGTTCTCTGACATGCCCCGTTAGGTTTTGAGTGTTTCTTTCTCTCCTAGCACTATCTGTCCCTTGCTCATATTGTCCCTGTTCCAAATTTGGAATTAGCCATTTCTCTAATGAGCTCTGGTTTCTTTGAGTGGGGAACGGTATTTAGAAAACAAAATTCGCTATTAGATGTGCTCATTGTGACTGGGGTATTATTGGTCTTAAATCCGTTAGTGATTTAGAAATGGCAAATTCATATTTACATTTTTCAGTTCGAATTTAAATTGCAGGATTTTTCTTAATGTCTTCAATTTTATATTTATATTAGAATAACTTGGTTTCTAATAGCATTAACATTCTTTTTTTAATACAAGAATATACATGAAAAAGCTTCAAGTCTATAACACCATATTACTACTACTAACAACAAAATCACTGAATGAAATTTAACATTTTTTGGTAGTTGTTTTTAATCATATATCCCACTAATGAACAGTCAGAGCATTGTGCTCAGAAGTCACTTGGGATATCCTTCCTGTATGACTATTATAATTCTGATATAGATTCAGACTGATTTATTTCCATTTGTTCACATTTGGGTGTTTGTCTTTTTTTAATTCTTTGAATTAATTTTGTCTTTTGAATATATAAAATATTCGTATGATCAAAAATCAAAATTATATAAAAAATTATACTCAAAAGAGTCTGGTTTCATCTCTCCCCATCCATAAAGGTAGCCATTTTTATTAAAACTGACTTATCCTTCCAGTGTTTCTTATCTCAAAAATAAGCAAATAGGGAATTCCCTGGTGGTTCAGTGGTTAAGAATCCACCTGCCAATGCAGGGGACACGGGTTCAAGCCCTGGTCCGGGAAGATCCCACATGCTGCGGAGCAACTAAGTCTGTGAGCCACAACTACTGAGCCTGAGCTCTAGGGCCCACGAGCCACAACTACTGAGCCCATGTGCCACAACTACTGAAGCCTGCACGTCTAGCGCCCATGCTCTGCAACAAAGAGAAGCCACCACAATGAGAAGCCCGTGTGCGGCAAGGAAGAGTAGCCCCTGCTCGCAGCAACTGGAGAAAGCCCACGTGCAGCAACGAAGCCCCAACACAGCCCCAAATAAATTATTTAATTAATTTTTTAAAAGATTTTAAAAATTAAGCAAATAGCCACATAAATGATTTTTATTTAATTTCTTTTCTCACCAAAGGTAGCATACTATATACTTGAATCTGTACTCTGTTGGTTTTCACTTAACAATATACCCTGGAGACCACCACAATAAGAATCTATGGTTCTTTCTCATTCTTTTTTGCAGCTACATAGTACTCCATTGTGTGATGATACTATAATTTATTCAGTCAGTCTCATAATGATGGTTCCTGTTTGTCAAGCCCAGAAAAATCTCAGCCAATACTAAAATATAAAATACACACCAATGTTTATAATTTCCCCTTCTGATATATAATATTGTCTGCACAATTATTTATATTCTTACAGATAAATAGTAGTCTTTTCAGTTAGACACTAAGTTCCTTAAACATAAAGATTGTCATACATCTGGTATCATACAAGATTTGATGCTACTGTGTATCTGATAATAACAAGTCATACTTATTGAGTATATACTATGTTCCAAGTAGTACCCTGCGTACTTGTTTATACATATTATGTTTATCAATTCATTTAATATCCAAAACTACCCTATGAGGTGGACATATTACTATCTCCATATGACACCTGAGGTCTGCTCATGTGGCACAGCTTACAGTGGTGGCAGAGCCCAGGGTATAAACCCAGGTAGACTGGCTCCTGAACTTGTGTCTTAATCCTGAGAGTATATGGCTGTATCAAATGCCACCTTTACTTAGAACTCTCCCTGATCCAAGCACCTGACATGGTCAACTTTCAATTATCTAAGTAGATTTGGTTGAATTGGGGTTGAGGGACCTAGAATAACTGCCTGCATGGCCCTCCCCGATCCTTAGTCTGAGCCCACATTGCTCAGCTTCCCCTTCTCTCCTCTTACTCTTCCACGTAGATGGTCAGCAATCAAGGTTAATCAGCTCATGACCACCCAGCTCCCATCCCCATCTCAGGGAGATAAGCAGGACCCCAGTCCTTGTTTGCCTTAATCACACCATGCCCCGGCCACCAACTGCTCAGTATTAACTGTAGTTTAATTTTAACTATGATTATAGCTTAGCAGGGGCTTCCTTCCCACCTACCAAATGGTCCAGACTTAACTAGAGTAGATACTGCTGCTGCAAAGAGGCTCAAATGAAGCATCACTATAACTAAAAAGCAGGGAAATTTGGTTACTTTCAGGAAGTAAAACTTTAAACATAAAAGAGACAGATTATCTCACTTAAAAGTATTCCCCATCAAGAAGAAAAAACAAAAACTATGTTGAGCAGAAGAGGAGGTAGTAAGCCAGAGCAGAAAAGGAAAAGAAAACTGACAATGGAAATGCCCATTCAAGAGAGAAGGTGATCAGCCCCAATAAATGAGGTTGAGCCACCTGATCTCACCCCATGCTCAGGCAGTATCTTTCTGATTGTGACTTGGCATCTGTATTGGCCAGTGATTGTTACAATAATGCTCCATAACAAACAAGGCAAAAATCTCACTAGCTTTCACTAACAAACATTTGTTTCTTGCTCACAGGTCTTTGGGTTGACTGGGGTTGCTCTATTTTAGACTTCAGGCTGGGTTCAGATCCGTTCCACGTGTCTCCCTCCTAGTCCAAGACTCAGGATAAAGGACTATGGCTACCTAGGCATACTTGCAGGGTAAGAACACAAGTGAAATTTCAACCACACAAGCACATTTAAAGCTTCAAGTTGAAGGGCTTGTACATGTTTTGTACAGAATGCCCCTCACATCCCATTGGCCAAGCCAGGTCATAGGGCCAAGACCAGTCAGTGAGAACAGTAAGTATATGCTGCCCTCAGTCAATCATGGCAAAGGTGGGAAGAAAAGGAAGAACGGTAAACAAATAATGCAAAAAAGAAAAACACCAAACAAAACAAAAAACCCACGGCCTTCCATGTAGCACATGCACAAAAAGAGACTGGGCCATCCTGTTCTTCCTGATTTTATATTTCTTATAGTAAATTCATAATTTGGCATATGGTCTCTGCAAACTTGATTAATATGAGTGTTCTCCAGAAATAAATGCATTTTCCACGGACTGACTAGTCAGGTTTGTGTTCAAGGTATTTGCCAAGAACTGCACAGCATGACCCATGCAAGTAAGTCTATGCTCCATAGACAATTATGTTCAAAGTTTGGCCAATTATGTATTGATTTTGGTGCACAGTATTCAATACCTATACAAAGTTCAGTCACCCTTCACCTACTTCTCATTCCCCATATCTTCACCCATAATCTTTAAGGGATGAACTCACATACATCTTTATATCCAGCCAGAGAGCAATGCTACTACTTGGTAAAGTAGGAAGAGACTGGACTTGGATTCAAACAGTCCTGATTCCACCAATTGTCATCACTGTGATTCTGAACAAGTCATTTGATTTCCATGACCCTCATCTGCTTTAGTGGTAAAACGGAGGTGATAAATACTTCCTTACTTAACACACATTGTGAGAACCTAAGTCAAAATAGATGAACTACAAAGTGCCAGAGAAACAGAAGAAATTGTTATTGAGGACACTTCCTTTCTCACCCATTCTGCCCCACCACCTCTGCTGGCATTCTGCTCCAGCCACCTTATCCTCTACACACACTGTACAAGTCTAAGAGTTAATATCTGGACCAAACTGTACGGCACTCAGAATGCTCCGGCCACGGAATCTGTCCGTGAATCATCTTTGTATGTGCAGCTTGTTCCTGCTTGATGGCAGCTGTGCACCACTAATAGCCTCCTAAGCATCAGAGCTGCTCTAGTGCAGCAATTATTTGCATTAATCAAAGGCCTGAAGCAAATCTCCCATTTTCGGCTGAATAGTAAAAGTGTATATTCACAGTGACCAAATGAGAGATTTCACAGGAAAAGGGATACTTTGGCTACCTATTGCTACTATGGTATTCAGCTTCTAACCAAACTCTCACTTATAGAGGGGTCAACTTTGCTGGAGAATATTACCTGTATGCAAGCTTACTTAGCAAAAGAGAATGTGGCAGTATACTAGTACACGTGCATAGACATACTTGCTAATTAATCAATATCTGAATAGGTGTAATACCACTATTGTATGCATTTCAATTCAAGAGGGCTCTCTAAGTGTGGAAATGAGAGCTAATCAGCAAGGACAGACTCTTGTTTGAATATCCAGGTGGGATTTTAAATGAATCATTCTGGGCTTCCCTGGTGGTGCAGTGGTTAAGAATACGCCTGCCAATGAAGGGGACATGGGTTCAATCCCTGGCCTGGGAAGATCCCACATGCCGCGGAGCAACTAAGCCCATGCGCCACAACTACTGAGCCTGCTCTCTAGAGCATGTGAGCCACAACTACTGAAGCCCGCACACCTAGAGCCTGTGCTCTGCAACAAGAGAAGCCACCGCAATAAGAAGCCTGCGCACCACAACAAAGAGTAGCCCCCGCTCGCTGCAACTAGAGAAAGCCCACGCACAGCAACAGACCCAACACAGCCAAAAATAAATAAAAAATAAATAAATTTTAAAAAATAAATAAATGCATCGTTCTCAGCCTTGCATTTGAAGGTGATACCACAGACTGGACCCTCTTGCACTGTTGGTGGGAATGTAAATTGATACAGCCACTACGGAGAACAGTATGGAGGTTCCTTAAAACTAAAAATAGAACTACCATACGACCCAGCAATCCCACTACTGGGCATATGCCCTGAGAAACCATAATTCAAAAAGACACATGCACCCCAATGTTCATTGCAGCACTATTTACAGTAGCCAGGACGTGGAAGCAACCTAAGTGTCCATCGACAGATGAATGGATAAAGAAGATGTGGCACATATAAACAATGGAATATTACTCAGCCATAAAATGGAATGAAATTGGGTTATTTGTAGAGACGTGGATGGACTTAGAGACTGTCATACAGAGTGAAGTAAGTCAAAAAGAGAAAAACAAATATCAAATATTAACGCATACATGTGGAATCTCGAAAAATGGTATAGCTGAACCTATCTGCAAAGCAGAAATAGAGGCACAGACGTAGAGAACAAATGTATGGACACCAAGGGGGGAAAGGGGAGGGTGGGATGAAATGGGAGATTGGGATTGACATATATACACTACTATGTATAAACATGAGAACCTACTGTATAGCACAGGGAACTCAGTGCTCTGTGGTGACCTAAATGGAAAGGAAATCCAAAAAAGAGGGGATATATGTATACATATAGCTGATTCATTTTGCTGTACAGCGGAAACTAACACAACATTGTAAAGCAACTATATCCCAATTAAAAAAAAAGATGGAATAACAGACAAAATTAAAAATAAAAAAAAAAATAAAAGATACTACAAAAGAGTGCTCTGGGAGCTTGAGAAGATTCCTGTCAAGCCCACTGGATTTCTCTGTGGTCAAACTAAATGTAAATTCTTTTTAACTATCCAACCAGATAGAAAAGAAAATGGAGACTGAAAATTTCTCAGTTGCTGTGTGGTGACTTGTTCTCTGTATGCTGTAGGATTATTAGAATAATGAGAAGGAAATTCTGTAGCAACTGAACGCTAAGAAGCCCACTGCACTCAGGCAATATTCACTGAGGAGCGGAGCACAGTGGGTGAGCCGTAGGAAAGAGGGACTCAGCCGAGCCTGAAGAAATTCCTCTCCTCCAGAGACCTCTGCCTGTGCACCCCACGTTCTCTAGCCTATCGGTAGTCAACTCAGGTTACTGCTTTAAAATTTCACCATGTATTGTTTTTCTAAAATAATAAGAACTTACATTTTAATGAAAGGATCATTATC
>NW_006794332.1:338385-354901 GCF_000442215.2 Lipotes vexillifer | reverse complement strand
TCTTTCCCATAGGACTTTATTCTTTGCATATTTATGATTCTACTGGGCTAATGCTGAAAGAAATTTACAAAGGGAAGGAAGATGTTGACTTCTGAATAAACTGTCATAGAATGCTATTTGTAATCATTACTTATTGTTTGTTTGTCCACATCCACTCAACCTTCGTCAGGTAAACATGCCCCAGTTTTCCTCTAGAGAATCACCTTCTCCCCCACTCTCAATGTTTCTGTTAGAATTGATGATGTTCTTGACTCCAAAGGTACATGATTCAAGCCTGTCCATGGAAAGCATCACATTCCTCCAGGCCATAATGATAAATTTGTAAGTGGGTATGTAACCTAACTGAGCTAATAAGGGTTAGGTCAAATTACTGGAGAAGAGAGGGGTTCTCTTTTGCCTTCGATTTGAACCTGGGAGGATGTAGTCCTGGTATTGTGGGCAGCCATCTTGCCACTGCATGGAGTCTACAATGAAGCCACGATGATCAGAAGCCAGGAGATCAGAAACTAAGACAGACCTGGGTCTGCATTAAGGCCTAGACTTTGTCTTGCATGAGCCACTAGGTTCTGTTTTCTCACTTAAGTTCATTTGAACTGAGCTTTTTGTGTGCCCTTATCTGAATAGACCGTGCCAAAGAAATTCAAAACTTTGTTGCATATTTCACCCTCCAAAGAAGGAATAACCCTTTCCATGCCTGACTTACCACATAAAGTAGTAGAAAAGGGTTCTGGTCAGGAACAGGAAGACCTGCTTTCTGGTTCCACGAGTGCCTCCCAAACTGTCTGTGAAAAAGTGGTCAAGCCACTGAGTCAGCGTAGACACCCAAGGAAATGAGGGGTCTGAATTGGAAGATTTCTAGGAGCTCTCCAGCCTCATCATTTCGCTCTAATGCCTGCCCAACCATCCTGACTGGGAGGACACTTAAGAAATAATCAGAGGGCTTCCCTGGTGGCGCAGTGGTTGAGAGTTCGCCTGCCGATGCAGGGGACATGGGTTCGTGCCCCGGTTCGGGAAGATCCCACATGCCGCGGAGCGGCTGGACCCGTGAGCCATGGCCGCTGAGCCTGCGCGTCCGGAGCCTGTGCTCCGCAACGGGAGAGGCCACAACAATGAGAGGCCCGCGTACCACAAGAAAAAAAAAAAAAGAAAGAAAGAATCAGAAAGAAAAAACATGTTTTCTACTCAAATGGGCAGATTTTTGGTGTTCTTTAATCATCTCTATCACAGACCCTAAGTCTGACCCATGGCAAAGGGCATGGCTTAAAAAAATAAATCAAAGAAACATATTCCTCAGTACATGTATTTCTTTACCTGCTAGAGAGGTCTCCTATGTGAATCAGATTAAGCTATTTTCCCATTTTCAAACCAGGCCAGCTGGGCAAAGCTACACCATCTTTGATAAATGAGAAGGAAATCCTCATTAAAGAGACCATCCATGCTTTCTTTTTCTTTCTTGTTTCTTTTTCTTTTTTTGTCAAGAACCGCTGAAAGCTACAGTTAACGACTGGAACAGTCTGCAGGCTGCAGTTAACTATCCACGTGGTGTTTGTGTCTCTGCTGAACTTGTTTACTTGCATTTAAAAGAGATTTAGGGTAAATATAAACACTTTGATGGGATTTATGGCAGAGACAAAGGTCGGTAAATATTTTGATCCAGTAGATAGAAAACTGAAAAGCCATAATTAAATTGATGACCAATAGTATTGAAGTTACCTTTTGAAACCACTGAAAGAATGTTTGGAGCGTGAGAGATCAAAACAAAAGCTATAACTCAAATGAAGGAGGGTGGGAACAGTGACCTTGTTTTTGGAATTTAAATACTTTTATTTTGTAATCACGAAATGAGAAGCAAAGGCACTTTACGTTTTTATTAATTAATGTATCCCTGAAGATAAAAAATTGAAAAAGGATTAGTCATTATATGGACAATTTGGAATAGAGGTACATGAATGCTGTACCTATCAGACTGCCTGCCTGCCTTCAGGAGGGCCAGCTGAAACCAAGGAGAAGAAGCTTGGAAGCATTCTCATCAGCTCAAAGACACCACAGCACAAAACCTCTTTTATCTCAAGTAATTCAGAGGCTCACAGAGCTCCCGGACACTTCCCTAGGAAAGATGGACCTGTGGACTTCCTGGGGAAGAAACAGAGCAGAGTCAGGGAAAAAGGTTTGGAGGCAGACACATGAGTTCAAGACCCAGATTCAGTACTTTCCGCCTGTTAGATCCTTGAGTCTTAAGAGTACCAAGCCTCATTTCCCTCATCGATACAAGGGAACAGAACAGCACTTATCTCACAGTTTTCATAAAGATTCAACACTTTCTCCCTGATTCCACCAAGCTGGGATCAATGCATCTCCTTCATGCTTCCTTAAAACTGAACTTATATTCCTTTCACAGTCCATACTAGGAGTGATGAATTTTGTCTGTGTGGTTTTCTGTCCCTGTCAGGGCACGGCAGACTTATTGGGGACATATTTGCATTCACTGATTGCTATTGATCAAATATCTATTATGTGACAGGGAGCCTCTTGGGTACTCAGAATTCATCAGTGAATAGACAAAGTGGCTGCCCTCAGGGGGCTTATAGTCTGGTAGTAGCAGGAGAGGTTCAGGCAGAAAACAGACAATTACAACATAATCTCATTTTGTGAGAAAAGGAACAGGGCATTTTTAGAAATAAAAGGCATCCTAGATTCTCAATTATTTGTTGAAGGAATGATTAAATGAATGAGTAGATGAATAAATGAATGAATAAATCACTATTCCATCCCTTTGGGAGGCATCAAGAACTCCTTCATTATACAGGTGTGGAAATGGAGGATTAGGGAGGCAAGTGACTTGTGAAAATCTCGTATTTGGCTGATGATTACTTTGTACTATAGTTTCCACCACTTTGTTCAAAATATGTAGAATCATGAGAATGTCCCTATTTGAAACTCAGCCTCGGTTTAGAGAAGAAAAGCTCCACTTTTCAGATTTTGGGGTGTATATGGTATGAATGTGAAACCCTTGATCTCTAACATTGTCTTATAGATGTCTTATAGACAATGTTCCTATCAGGAATCAGATGGCACACAGGGTAGACTGCCTACTGCACGTTATTAGTTCCTTCTTTTGATTTTTATTTAAACTTTTTTCAAAGCTTCAAACTCTTCAGTAATATCTAGGAGTGATAATTGTATCGCTCAGGAGGTACATCTAATGTTTAAAAAGAATCGTTGACTTCTAAGACAATGAAGGAGCTGTTTACATTTGCAGCAGCAGCCAAAGCCATTTATCAATAGCCTGTCTCTCCTAAATGAGTTAATATAACTACTCATAGGGCCAAGACTATTGATGTTTAGTATATCTTGGGCCCTTTGAATTAATTTTCCCACTTCTGAGTAGCAGTGAAAAACTATTCATATTTGTCTTTTAACACTGGAGTAAGCAGAACTGTAAAGGAAAGTACACTGGTTTAGCCTGGGTGTCCCCAAACTGGACCAACTCTCCCAACTGTGTTTTTTCATTTTTCTACCACAAATTTAACCTTTCTGGACCCCAGTTTTCTCAACTGTAAAATGAGAGTATAAAACTGGAAAACATCTTGAAATCTCATGCAGCTCTGATATTCTAGGATGCTAACATTTCCAACTTATCAATATGTTAGATGCAAAAAATTTTTAAAAAGAACAAAACTTTTGGGCACCCCCCCGCAATATGTAGATATGCACATGCCTCCTCCCCCAATACACACACAGCCTCAGAATCACAGGCCAGACTTCTATGCCTCAACCCCTCCAGTGTAAAATTCTGGAGCCACCAATGCAGATTCCTAAGCTCCAAGTAGAAAGTAAACAAGAGAGACAAATAAAATAGAACTGATTCATGTGGTATGCATGTGAAAAATTCTTTTGGTAGGATCTGGAGTCTGAATTACGTGCATTCTGAGAATAAACTTTAGAATCCTTATTTTGCCCTTTCAATAGAAGCACATGGTAAATAAGGGAGAAGCAAGACAAGAGGCATCTATGAGACCAGAAACATATTTTCCTTGGGTAGCTGAAGTCACAAAGGCAAACGGCGCAATGTCCAGAAATAAAGCAAAGACGGTAAGGATCTTACCTGAAATAAAAATGAGTATATCATTAAGTTGTTAACTACTCTAAGCACATAGTCCTGGGGATTTTTTTAATAACATGATTATAGTCAACAATATTTAAGATGAAACATTAGGTCACAAGCTTGGACAGAATGACTATCTTTGGTCTGCTTTAAAAGCTCTTTCAGTACATAGGCAGACTGTGAACAAGATGCATAAGTAAAAAGCAGGCAAATAAGTCACGCCATTAAAACAGATATTAAGAGCCAGTTAAAAACCAATCCAAGGTCATGTGAAATTTCAAAGTATGGGATAATGGCGCTCAGTAAGAGAACTCTTCAACCGAATTAACCTAGATAGTTGATTGCCATACAATTCTGAAAAAATAAGAGCTAAAAAATCGTTTCTTTATGGCACAGTCCTGCTTAAAACCACTCTTCAAAATTCCATCTGCACTGGTTCTGGTGCTGAAGGAGGTTCTGCTCTTACCAATACTTTGCAACCTGTCTCCACCAACCAGAAAGCATGAAAGTACCTGGAGACTCACTAACAGCTCTCAATCCTTCATTCATTCAACAAATTTCTATTGCATTTCTAATAAGTAGATACACTGGATCAGATGCTGGGGTTGCTGTGGTGAAAACATCATACAAGGTCTTTCTTTGCCTTCAAAATTTTGCAATCTAGTTAGTGGGAGGGTAGGTGGGCGTTCCCAATCACTAGTAACCACTGAAAGAATGTAAACACCCACCGGAAGGCATTAGAGGTTTGGTAGTGAAAGTAAAGTGTTCTAAAGTCGTAAAAATTACTTATCATGGTATACGACAGTGACCATCGTAAGTCTTGAGTCAGAGTGTATGATGTGTATAACCTCACATTGGCTCTCTCAACCTTCATTTTACCCTGCTTCTATATGGATAGTTTAGAAAATGTAAAATGACATTTCCTAGACTCTCTTGCAGCTAGGATTTGTAGTGTGAATTGTGTTTTGCTAACTAGATACCTCTGCAGAGATTAAGACTGTATTAGCACAGAGAGGCCATGGTCATCTTCCTGTGAAGATCTTACAATGGTGGACTTCATTTCATGCAGGCCCACTCCATGGGTATAAAACAATTGTCATAGCAGGTTTTTTTGTTTTGTTTTGTTTTGTTTTTCTTGCGTTATGCGGGCCTCTCACTGTTGTGGCCTCTCCCATTTGCGGAGCACAGGCTCCGAACGCGCAGGCTCAGCGGCCATGGCTCACGGGCCCAGCCGCTCCGCGGCATGTGGGATCCTCCCGAAACGGGGCACGAACCCGCGTCCCCTGCATCGGCAGGCGGACTCTCAAGCACTGTGCCACCAGGGAAGCCCCATAGCAGGTTTTTGATGCCTGGATTGTAGCTCCAGTGCTGAACCTTCAACCAGCAGTCTGGTAGAACCCTCTTGACTTTGCTTTTCTAGCTCTTACCTTGTATATTAGTGAAGGTACTCCAGAGAAACAGAATATATATACGTTTATAATTTTTGAATGTTTTCTCCTAGTGACTCTCTCTTTAAAGTTCATTCAATCCCCCTCCCTTCCTCCCTTTCTTTTCTTCTTCCTCCCCCCACCTTCCTTCCTTCTGTCTTTCCCAAATTTTACATATATATATAAATATATATATAATATAATATATATAATATAATATAATATATATTTATATTATATATATATTTATATTTATATATTTATATATATATTTATATACATATATAAATCTAGAGACTGAGAAGTCCCATGATCTGCCACCAGCAGTGTAAGCCCCAATTTGAGTCTGAAGGACTGAGGACAAGGAGTGCAAATGTCCAAGGGCAGGAGGAGTTGGATGTCCCAACTCAGACAGAGAGCGAATTTGCCCTTCCTCCTCCTTTTTGTTCTATTCAGTCTCTCAGTGGATTGGATGACACCCAACCACAATGGTGAAGGTAATATTCTTTATTCAGTTGACCACTTCAAATGTATGTCTCTTCCAGAAACACCCTCATAGACACACTCAGAAATGTTTTACCAGCTATCTGGGTAAAGTTAAGTTAACACATAAAACTAACCCATTGCACCTTAATTTTGTAAAGACCTGTAATTCTGCGTATTAAATCACTTTGTGCTTGAAATATAGTCTTTTCGGTTTCCTGCCCTTAACCCTTGACTTATAAACATGGTGAGACCATCACCACATCCAAACATTGAGCTTGATGTCTATCCCTAGCACCGGGAGAGCAGAATGGACATATTGAGCTCAGAAGGGTAGGAAAGGACACCCATATGCCTGAAAAGAAGATGGGAAATCTCTCTCATCCAAGTATTCTGGAAAGGTAGATGAAATACTTACTATATGACTTTCTGCTTTGGGATTAGGACTCTTATGTGCAACATGAACTATTTAGACAAGAGGGGATTTAAGGTCCTTCCTGTTCCAATTCTATGACTGGGACTGTCTCCAGGTCTATAAAGCAGCAAATTCATGCTCATAACTGAAGGAAGATTGGGTAGATATCATAGGTCCAAACACACTATGGCTTTTCCGAGATCACACGGCTGCTAAATAGTAGAGTGGGGTGATTTTAAAGTATGTGTACAAGTTCTCTGGTGTACATCCTTTCAAAATGTACAGTCTAATTCCCCTCTCCATGAATGTGGGCTTGACTTAGCGACTGACTCCTAACAAACAGAATGTGGTGGAAGTGGTGGTGTGTGATTTCCAAATTTAATTCACAAAAGACATCCCCACTTCTGTTTTGCCTGCTTTTGAATTTCCTGTTTTGAAGGAAGTCAGCGGCGTTATTATGAGGACGCTCCAGCAGCCTCTAGTGAGGCCCAATGGGGAAAAACCAAGGCTTACTGTCCCAATCAGCATCGACACAACAGTGAAAAAGGGAGGAAAACAAATATTTTCCTTTGATCCTTCTAGGTTCTCAGCTGGGGCTTGAGAAAAAAAACAGATGAACAAGAGAAAAACAGAAAAAAGTTTACTAACATGTATATCTCATATATACATGGGAGAAACTCAGGGATGCGTAAGTCAACAGAGCGTTTAAAACTTAGGTTTATAAACAAACTTGGGGCTAAAACATAGGAAAAGGGGGCTTGGGTTTCTGGGCAAGTTATTGGGAGGTGATCAGGAAAAGTGTGGTAAACAAGGGTAAGGTATATTATTCAGATTTAAGTCAGTGCCTTCTCCATGGATAAGAGTCTCTTAATCTCCATGGATTGAGTCATTTTTCTCTTCCTGGTACAGAGAGGGAAACATCCTTTGGAGATTTCGTTTATTAATGTAAATTTCCCTTACAAAAGGGGAATTTATGCCCTGTCTTCAGAGATTCTCTTGTGTCTTCTCTTTCTCAAAATAATCCTTATGCCAAAAAGGAATGCTTTGGGGTGGCATATTCTGGTCTCCTACACTAGCCATGTGAATGAGGTACCCTGAAAGCAGATTTTCTAGTCTCAGTTATGACTTAAGACGACTGCAGGCCTGGCCAACATCTTAACCACAACTTCACGAAAGAGTCCTGTTATTGGCTGAATTTTATTTCCCCCAAGAGATATGACGAAGTCCAAACCCCGTAGTATTTTGTTGTTGCTGTTGATGACCTCAACAAAATGATGACCTCATTTTTGTTGATGTAATCAGGTTAAGATGATGTCATTAGGGTGGGCCCTAATCCAACATGACTGCTGTCCTTATAAAAAGAGGAAATCTAGACACAGACACAGATGCACACAGAGAAGATGATGTTGAGACAACACCAGGAGAAGACAGCCATGTGACAACTGTGACAGAGATTAGAGTGATGCATCTATAAACTAAGGGATGCCAAAGATTGCATGCCTTGCAAACACCAGAAGAGAGAAGAGGCAAGAAAGGATTCTTCCCTTTGGGTTTTGGAGGGAGCATGACCCTGCCAACACCTTGATTTTGGACTTCTAGCCTCCAGAACCTTGAGACCATAAAGGTCTGTTGTTTTAAGCTACTCAGTTTGTGAAGCCCTAGAAAACTAATACAAACCAGAGCCATCCTAATAAGCCACTCCTGAATTCCTGACCTAAGGAGACTGTTAAGACGATAAATGTTTATTGTTGTTTTCGGCCACTAAATTTTGGTACAATATATTATTAAGCAATAGTTAACCAATGCTCAGAGCTAGACCAAAACTTAAGCCTTCTGACTGCAAGCCCAGTCATCTTTCTACTATATCAAGTTGTTGCTCATTATCTTTGAGAATGAGAAAGCCCATGAATATTTAGCTTAAATTGCTAATAATGTTGCTGGAGACACTGACAGAATTTTCCACTATAAGGCAGCGAAGTTATCTGCATGGGAGATAGTGGAACTAATCTGACAGTAAACCTAACCTCACCTAGGTTTGTATGACCCCTATGAGCTCTTCTACATCCCTGAGGAAGAGGTATCAAATGAACAGCACTCAGTGATAAAATAAAGCAAGATAGATATTATGTTGCAAAGGACATTCTCTGTAACTATTCAACTGTTCTCCAGACAGAGATGATAGATAGATGAATAGATGGATAGAAAGACAGATGGATGGAAGGAAGGGAAGGAGGAAGGAAGAGAGGAAGGTAGGGAGGCAGGGAAGGAAGGAGGGAGGCTGAGTGAACACAGAGAGTTACTAGGTGAAAGCACACAAAAATAAATAATAGATTTCTATGTGTCAGAAAGGCGGAATTACGGCTCATTATCCTCTATTTTTCAAACTAAACTACTGCAATGTTTCTTGACAGTTATTTTTCTCTAGCTTATAAATAGATCTTTGTTTTCTCCCTCTCCCCCCAACCCCGTCAATGGTTTTAATACATCATTTTTCTGTCTTCTGATGATGGGAAGAAAAGTATTTCATCTTAATTAATAACTTAAAGTCTCAATATTATAATTTTAGAGGTCTTCTGTTTAAAGTTATCAATTTATTGATTACAACTTGATCTAAATAAGATGATCTCAGGATAGCTGAAGCCTGAAGAAAAAAAGGAAAAATAGATGTGATGTGTTTTAGCCCATCATTTCTTCTCTCAGAAAGTAACTAACTGAGCTCCACATAGCTCAGCACAGGGTCCAGCGTGAGAGGAGCTGGAGATCAGCACAGCATATCCACCACTTGGGCAGTTACAGTGATAATTCTCTTATACAAAGCTATTTGGAGTCTCAAATCTAACACTACCAAACATCACTGTTCAATTACCTGTCGTATTATTTTCTCTCTTACTTGGTATGACAAAACCCAACTATTTCCAAAACAGGAAAAGTCTTCCCTTTTCAAACATTAGCGACTGTGGACATTTTTAGTGCTTTCTTTACACATCCAACGCCAACTTCACTGAGGAGGTAGAGGACGTGCTATCTCAGTTCTACTCTTTAGGTGTGGTTACAGGCCAAAGACGCTACACATAAACAGAGCATATGCCAAGCTTAGTGTATTCCTGGGATCAACATACCACAAAGACACCAATTTCATGAATCCATTCTATTCCAACACAGTTGAAGTTAATATTTTTCTTGCAGGTTTGTTTGTTTTTTAATCAAAGCACAGCAAACAGCAAATGAAAATGAAAATTTTCCTTGGACCCACCATATATTCTACAAAGCAACTACTGGCTGTGATTAAGTGAAGACAAAACTATGTGCTGTGGGTAGTTGAAATACTTCTGGAATTTATTAACTCCAGTATACATGCTAAGGCCAAATGAGCTTCTTTAATTTCCATAATGAAATTGTTTTTGTAAAGTTAAAAATACTGTAATGAGGCCAAAACGGTGTGCTTTCAGGGGGCTCCCATGGTGAAACAAATGAGATTTTAGCTTCTCTAATTGGGCATACTGCAAGCTGGCTTGATGCTGTCCTCAACACAGGATGTTTGTTATCCTAACAAAAAAGAGGTCTACAGCTGTCAGCACAATGCTATACAGCTTTTCAGAAGCCAGGCTATCAGGAGGAAGACTGCTGCTCTCCAACGGGGACCACCCAAAGGGAAAGATCAAGCAGAGAACAGTTCTTCTCTTCCCTGATTAAGAAAGTTATTCGTAAGGTAATTTGTTTACAGCTATCAAAGGGAAGCTTTGGAAGCAACTGGGGAGAATTCCCAGAATCCTCTGAAAGAATTCTATTTGATTAAGCAATGAATATGGATATTTTCTCTCCCCTCCTCTCCCAGAACGGCCCTTTTTTTTTTTTTTCTTTTTTTTTGTCTTCTTATGAATTAAATCTCATTACCTGTCAACACAGGCCTTTGGAGTCTTACTGTTCCTGTAGAAAACAAAAGTTAGGCCCATTTTGTTGAGGCGGCTATTGCCAAACTCCGCTGGTGAGCTGCCACACTCGGTACCATGGAAACAGCCTATAAACCTCTTTGAGCTTTGGAATGGTTTTGATGCAATATTGTCTTCATTTATTTTTAACCATTACTTTCAACTACAAAGGGAAATAAAATAGAAGGCTAGTCAAATTAATTTTTAGCCACCAGAAGCAAGTCAGTAACTGAATTTTTCCAGTTTGTAATGAGTATTTTATTTTGGATGTAAATATTCAAAAGGATCCAGAAAGATGAATAATTTTGCTATAAAGGTCCACCCTGCTCAGTTCCATTTACTAGATGCTAAACAAGTGAATGATTGGTATACTATCAAAATATATGAGAAATTAATAGCATATGCACCAAATGAATTCAAATCTCCTAAACCCAATTATTCAAAGAGATAAATATTTAAAGGATAACGTAAGCTGCTATAGTAGGCTATAATTATACATTACAGTGGCAAAATGTGTATTTCCAATGGCATATTTCCAAAATGCTCTTTTTCCATTGGTCTAGAGGAGAATATAATAAATCATGACACAGGAATTAGATGAAATAGATTTTACTACAGTAAAACTTCCTGCATTGCCCCCAACTAGTACTTCCACTTCATGTTAACTCGATTGTTATTTCCAATTTATTCAAAACATAAAACAGGTCCAACTATAATAAAACAAAAGGATGTTACCTACCATTCTTCTCCCTTTTCTTTGTCTTACTTTTCATTTCCTTTCTTTTTTCTTTCATCAAGTTTTCAAATACTAGTCATTTCAAGGACTCTAACCAATCCTATATTTTGAGTTTAAATATAAAGGAGACTATTTGGGGGAAAATCTGTCATTTTCAATTTTGCAAATATAGAATCTAAGTAAAAATGAATTGACTCATTAGGTGCATATATTTTGCAAATAAAAGGAATAAAATAAAATTGTAGCTCCAGAATGATGGCCACATCAAAAACTATATATGGGCTAAGTATATATGATTCCATTTAATTATAAATAATCCAAATTCTGAAATTCTGAGACAACCGCAAAGCTTAGTGGTTAACAGCATAGACTCTGGAGGCCAAGAGGTATGGGCTGGAATCTCAAGTCACTCCCGTCAATTCTGTGACCTTGGGCACTTTACCTTTTTAAACCTTAGTTTCCTGACCTGTCAAGTGGGGATCATAAAAGTATCTACCACACTATGCTACTGTATGAAATGTGATCATGCACACTGAGGTAGTTATAAGCTTATAATCTGCAAGTTATAAGCTGTCGGTTAATTTATGTGATAAGAATGAAATGCTGAAAATGATGATAGTGATAACAATTTTGACACTGAGGATTTATGTACCACAAACTACTATGTTTGAATATACCTGAAATGATCTTCTTGATGCCTGGAATCCAGCGTTTAAGGTGATCAGAAGCAAGTACACATACCGATACAGAATATGTTTTGTCAGTCTATTGCTTATAAAGGGTAGCAGAAAATGTCACTCCAAAATACACCACTTTGGCATATTGATTATTCTGAGCTGAAGGAAACTGAGAAAAAGCAGGTATAGGACGAGTTTCTGCCCTCCTTACATCTACCTGAAAACAGAACATCAACCCCCCCCTTGTGAGGGTGTTCTCCCCCCGCCCCCATTTCCCATACCAGGAAAAGGATATCAATCTTAACATGGGAGAGAAGACGGCACCAAGAGAGTCTGCACAAACAAACCTTACTTACTAAGTAGCCCTTATCTAACCTTAGACTTCCCGTATATTTACTTGCCCACAATTTGCTGCCTCTAGAAGCTCAAAGTACTCTTCCATCTTCTTGTCACTTCTCTACAAATTTATTGCTCTTCTGTTAAGATGCTGTTTAACCCCAGTTCTAACTACTCCTTTGAGTTACTCATCACTGAGTACTCCAGAACTCCAGAGCACGTGATGCACGTGTTAATAAACCTTGTTTGTTTTTCTCTTGTTAATCTGTCTGTTAGTACAATTTGCAGGGCCTCAGCCAACAGACGTAAAATGAGTAGAAGAAAAAAAAATTTTTTTTCCAGGCTTCCCTGGTGGCGCAGTAGTTGAGAGTCCGCCTGCCGATGCAGGGGACAAGGGTTCGTGCCCCGGTCCGGGAAGACCCCCACGTGCCGTGGACCGGCTGGGCCTGTGAGCCGTGGCCGCTGAGCCTGCGTGAACAGAGCTTGTGCTCCGCAACGGGAGAGGCCACAACAGTGAGAGGGGCCCGCGTACCACAAAAAAAAAAATGTTTTTCCTCCCCTATACTTGATACAAAATATAATGTTTTAAGTGAGACGTATTTAAAATGCTTCAGTGTTAGAGACAAGAGAGTTGAAGAAAGCGGAGTCAGGATTTAACTAAAAGCAGGAGATGAGATGAAGACAATGGTATAGCTACAGATGCCTCAGACAGCCCCAGGAAGATGTCTGATAACAGGAACAACTAGAAGAAGAACTCTGCTATCGAATGACAATAATCATCCAACAGAAAATTTCAGAGTAGAGACAAGCTTCGTATCATTGGAATTGTCCAAACTAGAGCCATACTCATTAATATATCTTGGAGAAAACTGATCACTAAAGAAGATTTTAGTATGGTTCACTAGTGGAAATCTACCAAACAAATTGTGAGTCTTCTCACCAAACAGGCCCTCAAAATTATGGCTTCCCAAGCCATGGGAGGCTCCATGAATCCCAACTAGAGGAACTATCTCATTTCTCTCCTGCACCAAAAGTAACTGCATATCCTCTGATTCCTCTCCGTTTCATAATGTTTGGCTAAGTCAACTTCATGACGAATATATCACAAAAGCATAAATTGCTTATACGTGAAAACAAAAACAAGATAATGTTGCTGGATTAAATTATTTACCTTAAATATGTTACTAATGGTCAATGAAAAATACACATTAATAATTGTGATCCACATAGTGTCTATTTGGTATTAGGTCATAATAACCATTTTAGAGCCACTGAAATGGTTTTCTAAACCATTTATACCAATATGTAATAATAATAAAATCATTTTATAGTCTCAAATCCCTTATGGTATGTGAACATTTCAACTGACTGACCGTTTTCTTTTTAAATACAAAATACATCTGTGTGTGTAAATATGTGTGTGTGTGCGTGTATACATACTCTTCCAAATGAATGAATTTTCAGTTGTGCAAAGCCTTTTGCAACATCTCCATTCATCTTAGACATGAATACTGTAACATGTATGGGCATAGCTGAGGCAAATTTATCATGACAGCAACCGAATAATAAATCTGTATTTCTATAACCAGTTCCATTTCCGAATAATTTCTCTGTCGCACATTATTTTAGCCTGGCATATTGCTCCATTCTTTTTTTTTTTTCCCTTTACTTTGGGGTTAAACTGCACTTTCGAATTCACATTATTTTGCAGATAGCATGTCACCTTCACTTAAGTTGCTATAGCTGGCATTTCTCTTCTATCAGCTGGAGCAGTTAATTTACTTGCACTGACCAGCCAACGGTGTAATCTACCACCTGATAATTGTGTTCTTCTCGAGCCACCAAAGTCTTAAAAGACAAAAAAGACTTAATTTTTGCAATTTTATAGTTTGAATTCTTATGATCTGATCTTAAATTCTTTGATTTGCTAAGGAACCCCATGACTGAGTGCGGTGGGATGATTTTTCTTTTCTTCTTTTAAACAAATCACATTTATCTATCTGTGCTGAGTTTAACAAAGGAGGACCCTTTCAGGTTGCACTGTAACTGAAGCAGCAATACTGAATTTCAAATAGACAGAGAAGTAAATATTGTACATCTTTAAGGGCTGCTGGATAAATTTTGTTCACATACAGGCTGGTTATTCCAAATAAAATAATTTTTGTCATTGATATTCTTCAAAGAATGGACAACTTTGCAGGAGAAGCAGAAGTATTATGCAATACCAAAATGGACGTGCTCTAAAATGTGTACGTGCCAAGCAATTTGATACTGTAAAGTTGAAATGCAAATATTTTGGAAACCCACTAAGTCATATCGAGAGTAAATACTTCTGTTAATCCAAAAATATTAGACAATTTAAACCTGTTAAAGTTGAATTTCACAGCTATTTTAGTCTTCTGTAAATAATTACTATTTCTACTTTTCTCTAGACAATTATAATACCGGAAAATGCTAATTCATACTTATCAAGATAAGATAGAGCTAAAAACCAGAAACCTGCTCTCTTCAGTCTGTTACTTTATTTTGGGCTAAGAGACTGCAGTTTTGACAGCAGGGCCATCTGCTACTAACTTTTCTCCTCATCATCATGCCAGTCCAGTCAAAAGCAATTAAACCTGTTTTGCCATTATAATTTGTAGATAATGATGATAAATTATAGCTTTAAAATGAGTCTCAAATTATGCATATGCTAGGTATTTTCCTTAGAGCTACTGATATAAAAGATATTCCTGTACTTGTGAAATTTTTCAGCTATTTTATTAATGATGTTAGCTCTATAATGAGCTACCTACCAGGATATTTTGCAGGCATAGAGCCTAACAGTCATTATAAATCTATTTATATCCCAGCAAGATGTTTCTCTAAGTGGCGAGCAGAGCTCTAACATTTTGCATCACTGTTGAACAAAATATACAGCACATACGGCTCCGAGTTCCTATGTTTTATTATGTCACATAATCAATAAAACGCATAAATACCACAAATAAAAAGTAGCAAGAAGAAAATTCTGTGGCTCCAGCACAACATGGGGTTATATAGCAGAGAGAAGACGAGGCTTAATGATTTCCAGGAACAGATACAAAGCTATCATTCTTGAAGCAAGCCATACTTTACCTCTGATTCCCATCAGAAATGTCTGGACGTTTTTCAATGGAGAAACTACGAATAAGCCAATGTTCCAAAATGGTAACTAATATCAATCTTTTTTTAGGACTGTCAATGGGGATTGCCATATTGGACAGCTCTACTGTTTGGTTGGCTTTTTAGATTTGCAGCTGCTATAGCATAATTATTTTTTCAGAAGATTTGTCACAATTTGTTTCCACCTTTTAATTATATCACAAAAAGAAGAAGAAGAGGAACCAAGAAATGCAGTAAATACCTTAAATATCCCAGGAAATTCTATTCCAATAAACCCTTTTGTGGTATCCCACTCCAAAGCACAACTATTTAAGATACCACCCCTCTGCAGTAAGTAACTAATGTAGCTTTGCTAATTGAGTCACAGAATCAAAGCCCTTCTTATACTGTTTCCTGCCATTGTTTTCTCTAGCAAAAAAAAAATCACTGGTATGGTAAACATGTATTAATTATGGATATCCAACTTTCTAACACTGTTTTATTATCAAAACACAGACTAATGATTATGGGGAGAAAAAAAAAAAAGAACAATTTGTCGGAATGAAAAGAAACTCTTAGCAATATTGGAAAACTGTTCCGCCTAGCAGTAGTTCACTACAACCTATCTTTTTTCATTACTATGTAACACTCATTTAAATAAGTCAGGGGCATGAGGAACATGGAAAAATGAGAAACTCACCAATTACATTTGCCTCAATGCTATATTAACCGAGGCAGCTTGTTGATATTTTAGTAGGTCTTCTGAACTCCCCTGGAAGCAGGAATTTCAACTGCAGCTTATCGTCCATTTACAGACAAAGGCATTATTCATCATGACTCACACAAGGACCCACCTCACTTTCACACCATTCTTCAAATCATCGTTTTAGGTCATACCCTTAGCATCTCAGTGTGCTTGCCCAGACAAACACGGAGAGCAGGCACTTACCCGGGGTGCTCAAATTGCCAACTATAGAAACCAACAGTGTGGGAGTTCTCTTTCATTTTTCTCCCTCATTTATAATGTGGAGCCTTTTAGCAAGAGTAAAAGTTCTACAGTATGGGAGATGTATGGTCAAATTCTTACATTGGGGAAAATATTTCAAATCTTAGGAAACAATGAGATGTGGCTTCCCCGCAGTCCCCCATCTGTTTAATGAAATGTGGGCTGTGAGTTGAATGTATGCAAATAATGGTTTAAAGAAAAAAAAAAAATTCAGTGTGCCAGAGAGCAGATTTCACAATGCACAATTTAAACATTCTAATATCGGCCTTAGTAGGGAAA
>NW_006794332.1:265897-338314 GCF_000442215.2 Lipotes vexillifer | reverse complement strand
TAGGGAAAGCAAGAAGAGCAAGAATATAGTAAGATAGGACAAGAAAATAGAAGGGAAGAGGGCCTAATAAGGAGGAAAACAGAGGCAATTTCAAATAATATGAATCATACAGAAGAGCACCCTTCTTTCTACGGCTCTTGAGATGACTATGGATGGAGAAGCTGAGGGTTGCACAGTTTCTCTTTAATAAAGTTAGGCTGTGGGAAAAGCAGTGAGTCTGAAGGAAGCAGCTTTGGAATTTCTCAGCTCCAGATGTGACCCCTGCTCCACCAGCTGTGTAATCCTACTTATTTTTCCCAGAGCCTCTATTTCTTCATCTTTCAAGCGGATAAATTCAGCTACCTCACAGGGTTGCTATGAAGATTGAAAGAAATATGACATAAAAGTATCTACTCATGTCCCTTGTACAAAGTTAGGTGCTAATAAATGGCATTTGCCATTATTACCTCTTATGCCCAGCATTTATTTCCATTTAAAAATATTTTTCCTGATTAAAAAAGTTGTGCCTCATCGTCATAGGAAATATTTTCTTCTGGTTCCCACTATCATCAAATATGCTTTCTCCCCATAAATTAGTGAATCTTCTGCACAAAAAAGACTTCCACCCCTCCTGCCCCTTTTGGGCAGCCAGAAGACCATAATCTCCAAGCCCATGGTTCTCAACCTTGGCTGCACATTGGAATCACCTGGGATGGTGTTTATTTGATTTTTTAAATAAGAATGCCAGAGACACTGGTTAATTGATCTGGGCTTCAGGCTTTCTGAAAACCACCCAGGCAATTCTAATGTGCAGCCAAGGGCCTCATCTTGTGTGTGGGTGAGGGAGAGCAGGAAGCAGAAGAGCAGTGAGTCACAGGGTAAATCTAGGATCACTGGTGAGCATAGATTCCTTAACTGTAGTTCCATTTTTATAGGAAGGACATTTTCCTCTCTATCTAAGAGGGTGAGTGACACTTGGTACACAGTATCTTTTAAAACCAGTCCCAAACCAGCTAAATAAACACAACGTGTTCCATTTTTCCCATTTGGCCTCTTCGTTCTCATTAGCAGCTGCCAACGTGTTGCCGTATTTTTATTTCCCTTGGCAGAGAAGGCAAATTCCTCCCTGAGGAGTATGTGCCAATCAAGAGCACGGCAAAGACGGTCTGTGGATCATCGGCACCCTTCCCTTTGCCCACACAAGAGCTTAAATTATCCTCCATGTGATCTCGGAGTCCAGCTCCTGAGTCACAAATGTATCCCTAGGTTCGGTTTCTTCAACTCTGACATCAGGCTGCTCTGTCCTTCCTTAACTAATTGTTTTTGCAAAGTCCTGAGACTATAGTGAGCTTTGTCTTTGTATTAAGTTGTAAATTTGCATGCAGCACTTCGTTGGAACTGTATTCAAAAAGAAAAAAAGCTTTTCCTCAACAAAATCTTTTAGTCCAATCCTTTTCTGGAAATGAAAAGGTAACTTGACTGAAATTAGATCCAAGCCTGAGTTACCTGAAAGTACACCATGTTCCAGAAGGTCTGCTAATTATTCTGATACTCCATTTGGGGAGAAATTAAACCACCCACTCTTTTTATCAAGTTCATGAGAACACTGCATTCTGTTACCTCCTCGGTACAGCTCTGCAGCAGTTAACCGATAAACACTAATCCAGCTTCACTGACATCAGTCAATTACGCTAGTGCCAAACAGAAATAGTTAGCAATGGAAATATGCTGTATGAATTGCTATTGTATCAAAATAGCCATATTGCTTTCAACTTGATTCCCATTATACAAAGAAAAGCAGTAAAGGGTTTTCCAAGCAGAAAGCAAAAGGGAAAGATGCAAGGCAATGTTTCCTGTTTCTTTTTTTATTTTTCCATTGGAGCATGCTAATTTAGCACTGGTAGTTGGATCTTACCCTTCTCTCAATATAGTTTAAGGGGAAAAAAGGTTTAGAATCTATTTTAAAAGGTTGGGAAGGTCTGTTGGTCTGTTACTGTGGCAACAGTCATCCCCAAGATGCAGCATAACTAATAAGTTAACTAGATGTACCTAGCTCCAACCATCCAGCATAAGCCATAAAACTAAACTGCTGAGAATTACTGGCAACTTTGCTGAGGGAGGAACGATGCAAACTGGTACACTAGGGAAGCTGATAATCCAATTTAGAAGTGCAGATTCTCTTTTCAGTTTCATTGGCATATTCATTTTGAACTAAAAGGATCTGAGCAGTAATTCTATAAACAACCAGCACTTAGAAATCAGAGGCAACAAGATTCTCTAGAGGTATAATTGCTTTTAAACTAGGCCACCTGAAATTGTGTCTGCCTGGTTGTAGCAGAGAGAAAGGGGGGAAATATCTCAGCTGGGAAAATGGGTAGTTGGCCAAAGAATATTGCAAACTGGGCATGGATTGGGCATCTCAATATACCCAATATTGTAATTCTAGTCAATAAAATTCAACAAGGATTTCTGTTGCACTTACAATTTTATTAGACACCATACATTTTACATAAGCTAAATTTTATAATTCAAATCTTGAGAACTAATTATATAAATAAGACCTAGTTCAAACCACAGGTCTGCCATCTTACCATCTGCAGCAGCGAAAACTTTGCTAGGTAACATAACCTCTCTAATCCCTGTTACATCATCTCTAAAATGGTGATCACAGTTGCATCTACTTAATAGGTCATGGGTACCAAATGGAACAGTCCGTGTGTTTACCATAGTTCCCAATAAATGTTAGCTCTCAATATTAGTAACCTTGAATTTATCTGTACTTTTTGTTCCTATTTTGAATATGAATCCAATCTTTTTGGAGATTCTGTTGGCTCTGAATTCAAACTATATTCAGAATCCAAGCACTTCTTACAACCGTCCCTGCTACCACCACGTGAGCCACCAATACCACCTGCTTGGATAACTGCACCCTCTCAAAAGGTCTCTCTGCTTTTACCTTTGCTCCCCTAACATCTGCTTCTTTCACAACAGGCAGAGGAACCCTTTTAAAATAAAAGTCCGACCATGCCAATCTTCTGCTCAAAATCCTGCAATAGCTCCCCATTTCCTTCAGTGATAAGGTCCCACATAATCTGACCCCTGTCACTGTCTAACCTCACTCTCCCCTACTCACCTGCTAAGTCATTTCCCTCCAACCGCTCTCATCTCCTTGTCACTTCTGGAGTGTTCTAGGCATGCCATGCTCTTCAGGACCTCTGCTTTAACTGTTCCCACTGCCTGCCTCGTACGTGCATCAAGGATACATCCTGACTAATATAAGCCAATCACAGCATGACATTTACCTGGTGACAGTCATTGGTCATGCTGTGATAAGCTGCTCCAGTAAGACTGACAAGAAGGATTTTCATCCCACACTTGGAGGGTGAGCTCCTCTCTTACTTGAAGAGAAAGCGTGAAGCCCAGATTGTCACTAACAGCCATCTTGCAACCATAAGGAGAAATGCCCCTATCAGGGAGCTAATGTTAAGGGCCAGATTAGAGAGACTGAAAGAACCGGGGTCTCCAACGACATCTTTGAGCCCTGATCATAACATCACTGTAACTCACCCCATCCCTGGACTTGGAGTTCTGTAACATAAGGTATGTCTTTAATGTTTAAGCTTGGTTGAATCAAGTTTCTATTTCTTGCAGCCAAAAACATTTGAAAGATATGAGGGTTAATCGAATAATGATGTCACATAGGAAGAGCAAGACTTAGGGTTGACCCAATCGTGCCTCTGCCAAATTTCACTAACACCTAGAACTTGAACCCTGGCATCACTTGACATCTATAAAATGGGAGTATTAATTCATATGCCATGTATCTCAAAAATTAAATGAAATTTTGTTAATCATAAAACACTGCATAAGTGTTCATTGTATTTGATCTTTGAGTGCTTCATCCTGAAGCACCAGGTAAATATTTCAGAAATTAAAGGTTATGGGGCAATTCAGACTGAGAAACTGCTTATCTTAGTGAAATCATCCTTTATTCCTTCCTTCTTTCCTTCACATTCCACATCCCTCCATTCCATCTGAAAATCCTGCAGCTCTACCTGTGACATTGATATAGATTGTGACTCCTTCTAACCAGCCCCACTGCAGCCACTGTAAGCCACTTAAGTCTAAGCCACCACCTATTACAATAGAGTCCTCTCTCATCCCCTTGTTTTCGTCCTTGCCCTCTTAGTCCGGTTTCCTCACAGAAACCAGAGACACACTTGAAAAACAGAATTCAGATCACATCACTCCTCTTCTCAACACCTTCCCAAGCCTTCCTTTCCCTCCTGGAGTCACAGCCCAGCCCCTACGCCCTCTTTGATCGCATCTCCTCCTCACTCTCCCTCCTTATTCTGCTTCTGTGCCACTGCCTTCCTTCTTCTTTTTTGAACACCAAGCAAGCGCTTGCCTCCTGGCCTTTATACCCACTGCTCCTCTGGCTGGAACTCCTTTCCCACACTCACCCACCTCAAGGCTCTGCTCAAATATCTTATCAGTGGGACCTGTTCTCATCATCCCATAGCCCCATCTCTTTCTACCCCCTTACCTTGCTTTCCTGTTTTTCATGGTGTCTGACATATAATAAATCTATTAACATATCTGTCAATCGTCTACCTCCCCGAGCTAGCACGGATGCTCCACGAGAGCAGGGATGATGTCTAGGACACTGCTTTATCCCCAGTACCTAGAGCAGTCACAGGCACATAGTAGATACTCTAGCTGTTGACGAAGGAGAAATGAAGCTAAGTCAAAATAACAATACAGTACTGGTTGTGTTATTTTACATGTATTTGTTTGCATAACCAGACTTCCAGGCTCTTGGGAGAAATAACCCCATGCCCCATGTACAGTAAAGGGTTTCCTGAGCAGGCTTGGGGTGTTCAAACCCTCCAAATATTTCCAAATAAGAACTGGCCCTTGGGACTTCCCCGGTGGCACAATGGTTAAAAATCTGCCTGCCAATGCAGGGGACATGGGTTCAAGCCCTGGTCCGGCAAGATCCCACATGCTGCGGAGCAACTAAGCACGCATACCACAACTACTGAGCCTGTGCTCTAGAGCCCGCGTGCCACAACTACTGAACCCCACGTGCCACAACTAGCCCACGCACCTAGAACCTGTGCTCCGCAACAAAGAGAAGCCACTGCAATGAGAAGCCCGCGCACCGCAACGCAGTGTAGCTCCCGCTCACCCCAACTAGAGAAAGCCCACACGCAGCAACAAAGACCTGCCAATGCAGCCAAAAATTAATTAATTAATTAATTTTAAAAAAGAACTGGCCCTTGACCAGCTTCTGGGAGATAACCTCTAAGCCCTTGCAATATCTTGCCTGATAGAGTGTCTTTGTATACCTGGAGTCTTGGGCCACATCAGATACTTTACGCTAACAATGTGATTTACAGAGATTGCCTATTTTTGTTCGCCTGGGGCCCTGGGACCCATTGAACAGATTTGACGCCTGAGGGTGTGGGGGCTGGAGACTGAGTAGCTAAAGTCAGGAATACAGGTGCTCCGTGCCTACATGACTGAGCCCCCGTAAAAGCCTTGGACACCAAAGCTCAGCTGAGCCTCCCTGGTTCGTAATACTTCACACATGTTATACAAACTAAGTACCGTCTGCGTGATTCCATTGAGGGAGGACAGCTAGAAGCTTGAACTGGTATCTCCTCGACTGTAACCTACATGCCATTTTCCTTTACTGATTTTAATCTGATCCTTTTGCTATAATGAACCATAAAGATGAATATAACAGCTATTCTGAGTTCTGCGAGTCCTTTTAGCGAATTGTTAAATCTGAGGGTAGCCTTGGGGACCACTGACACACCCAGGGTTTGCATGGTGTCTGGCACATAGAGGTGTTCAATAAAGGTTGACCAGGTAAATAAATGAATTAATTAATTCAGTGGATCCATGCCATGTTCACCACCCATCCAAATTCTCTTCTCTCCACTCTCTCACTCTGCCCCTCCCAATGCAAGTTTCCTTTCTTTCTTCCACTCTGATTTAAAATAGTAGGTATGACCTCTGTCTAGTAAAACAGCAGCCCTTAAAACTGTCACTAAACATGAGAACAGCTGACAGAAAGGTAAGACTTAGAAATCAAGACAATTTGGACCAACAGAGCTTTGCCTCTGCAGACCACCTTTCAGGCCAGCGGTCTGCATATGGGATAATTTGCTTTGCTGCCTGACTACTGGCCTCCTTCTGACCTGGATTGAACCCGGCTCAGGAATGCATCCACCAAGATCTGGCTCCAGCTTTTTCTCACTGTTGCTCATTGAATCAATAATAAGGAAACGTTCTTTGTTTGCTTGGGATTTGACAGCCCCATGACAGACAGGACAGGGAAGCAGCCATGGCCTTAGCTTGGCTGCACTTACACCGTTCACGCATAATGACACGTGTATATGTGAGATTTAACGATGGATGGTAAGAGTCAAGGTCTTGAGTGGGTTTCCTCTAGCCCACTGCACAGGCATATATCATTTTAATAGCCACCAAGGAAGAAAAATATGGTTCTCATTAATATCCTGAGTTTGACCTTCCACTTTTCTTGAATTGAAACTCACAGCCTGGAATGCAACTGTGCCTATTAAAAGAAGGGAGAAGTTTCCCTTCCTGGTATTACTTCCTTTCTTCCCATGGAGTACAAAATAGAAAGGAAGGAAGTCAGGGCTGACGTGGACAGGATTCTGATGGGACAGGTATTTATCTCTCTTTGAGGCATTCACATTAAGGAGACTACAAGACATTCTGCTAGACTAGAGAACAAGGCAAATATCTTGTGAAATCACTTATCTAAAGGAAAAAAAGATGAAAGTAAACTAAATCAAAATTTGCCAGAATTAGGAAAATCAAGCCTATTGATTCCATGGGGTACCTGACAATCTAATAAAAATTGGGCAGTGTCAGTTTCTATTTCTTGCAACCAAAGAATCCTAAATGATAGATGTTATATACCACTTTGTTTAAGATGGATCCATAGTACAATCTGTCAACAGGTGTTCCACAGATAATGATAAGAGTCTCCAGTGTAGCAGTAATAATCATAGTAAAGCAATCACATCCCAATGATATTTGCCTTTGCACTGGATGTGGGTAGGAGATGGGACAAAGTATTCATTGCTAAGCAAACGAACAGTGCAAATAAAGGTGAAATTTGGTCTGCTTAAGCATGAAGGCCAGCAAACTTTTAAATACTCATAAAACAATTCTATACAGTATGGATGGGCTGATTTAAAAAGCACTGTGCTTCATGCACTTGAATGTAACAAATATAGAATTTCCTTACAAAACCTATAATTCTGGTTTTATACTTTACAAAAGACAAAATTGAACTGGATTTCCCCTCAATTAAGAATAATAAGCCCAGTTTAACGGTCTTTAGAATCAATTTATTTTAAAGAAAAGATAGAGCAAATCACTGGTCTTACATAGTATCTTCATTATTCTTTTCCAAAAGGTGTTGACTTTGGTGCATTTAGACATTTTAAAAAGACAGGTAATCTAAGTATAACAGAGTAAGATGTCTTATGAGCCATATAATCTCTATTCTAATGAGTTTCCAACCTAATTGGCAAGCTAGGCATTGACAGGCCAATGAAAAATTAAGTTAGAAAAGCAAAGCAGCAATAAGACACAAGAGATTACTCAAGAAGAGACCCAAATCTGGTCCCCACCTTTGAGTGTTTCATAACACAGCTAGAGAAACAGTTAAAAACAGATCTGTATTAGAACAGAGCCCAAGCTATATCAGTGGTATAAAAGTCGGGGAGGGATGTGAGAAGACATAAGAAACCATTCATTCTGTCTCATACATCTGTGAAGGCTTCATAGAGGAGGTTACAACTAATATGGAACTTGCAAGATAAGCATGATTTAATATGGCAGGGATGAGGAGGAAAGCATTCTAGCCTGAGGGAATTGTAAGAACAAAATTAGGACAGATTCAGCTATCCAAGGATGTGGCAAGTGGGCAAATGCGCCTGGAGTGTGAGACATATAAAGGATGAAGAATCAGGCAAGGCCACACTAGTTGGTTTGTATTTTAACCTAAAGATAATGAATGAGGTGTCAGGTGGTGGTGTGTAAGTAGGAACAACATGATCCAATTTGCATTTTATAAAGGTCATTCTGTTAACTACAAAGAAGACAGATTGAAGAGAGAAGAAATCAGAAGCAGAAAGAACAATGCTTCATTCACCCATACGCCCATCTGCCCACTCTGTTAAGAGGTATTAACAAGTACCAGAGTTTGATTCCTTAAACAAAGGTTACAAACTCATAAGCCAGATCCGAACTCCAGCTGTGTTTGGCACAGCTTATTTTGTTTGTTTCTGTTTGTTTAATTTAACCCAAACTTTAAAATGAAGATACTCCCCATAAAAATCTAGATTTTCACCTTCTCTAGAAAATTAAACCTGACAAAACTGGACCCACATTTCCAGCCAAAGTTGAGTAGTAAATAAACTCCTGAACAAGAGGCATCAACAACCGATTTCGCTTAGTCTCCACCATTTATATTTTGTCCCTGACGTTGACGCCAAGTTCTAGTGGCCACAATCATCATTCTCATGCTGCCTAACTTCCAGTAGAGAACACTGTCTTTGTAACAATGAAACTACCAAAAATGAGAAAGTAAAGGGATAGATGGAGAAAGCAGCTCATTCCCAGAAAAATAGGAGAGAGAACATTTCTTTGTAGAAATGATGAACTGTTTCATGTTTTTAATGCAAAATACAGTGTCTATGTTGGAAGACTACAGCTTAAGATGCCCTTCTGCTTATATCCTCCCACCATACTCATCTATGTTACCTGATGTGCATTTGAATTTCCAACCGCAAGGACAAGGGAAGTTTAAGGTAGGCCTTCCCAAGAAAGTGGCATTTGAGCTAAGACCTAAAACATGAACAGAAGTTAGCTTTGTAAAACCTTCTGTCACTGCTTGGTATAATAACCCCAGCTATTCACCAAATCTACCTGGATTTCTGTGAGTCAACCAGCATTTGCCTTCATTAAGTTGAATCTAGTATCCTAAGGAGTGTCACTACTGAGGAGATAGGACCTAGTACAGTTCACATATTCATTTAAACAGTTTTTTTGTTTGTTTGTTTTTGTTTTTTTTTTTTGCGGTACGCGGGCCTCTCACTGTCGTGGCCTCTCCCTTTGCGGAGCACAGGCTCCGGACGCGCAGGCTCAGCGGCCATGGCTCACAGGCCCAGCCGCTCTGCGGCATGTGGGATCTTCCCGGACCGGGGCACGAGCCCGTGTCCCCTGCATTGGCAGGCGGACTCTCAACCACTGCGCCACCAGGGAAGCCCTAAACAGTTTTTTTTAAAGAGTCAGATTATTTACTTACTCCTTCTCATGCTGTATGCCCTAGAAGCACCAGGATCGTTAGGGTCTCATATATGCAAAATCACCATTGTGATAACTGAGAATTACAGTGAATTCTACCTGAAAATAATATAGCTGTAAACATCATTACTACATTTTAACCTACATTTTACTTGTAGGTAAAATGAAAAATGACGTTCAATGTCCCATAGCACAATACCTGGCACATCATCTGAACTCAGTAACCATAAACTGTTGTTGATATCACGGGGTTGATGATGATTATCCACGACTCATTCTTCAGTAGGGGAAAGTCCTCCACTTCCAGAGCACACTTATAACATTTTGTTTTTAAAATGGTTTTCCTTTTAAATTGGTTGGGATGATGCATTAAAATTCAGGCTAAATTCTATTTGACCATTTAACAATTATTAACCACTTACATATAATTAGTTACCTGTTAACCATTTACCTATAGTTACCTAGGTACAAAGACAACGCTCTCTACTGGAAGTTAGACAGCGATGTAAGTACAATAACTGTGGCCATTAACACCTGGCTCTAACGTCAGGGATGGAGAAAGTCATCCTCAGTGCTCAACACTGATGGGAGTATCAGTGAGCGTGGCAGCCTCAGGACCTGTTGATAAGGAGAGAGTTTGGGATCTTGGTGACGCCAGTGTCAGTGGGGTGGGGAACTGGAACAGGCAGCAGTCAGACTGCAGCTGGATGCATAAGTGGGAAGCAAAGACACTGTGAAAGTTATGGTAAGCCACTCTCTTAAGAGTTTTGTCTACAAAGGAAAAGAGAGAAAAGGACAGCAGCTGAAGGTGATCAGGGAGGATTTTTTCACTGGAACTGAACATATCTAAATGCTGATAGGCTCTGTATTGGTCAGGACGTTCTCTGAAGGAGAGAAGGGACTATAATGGCTCAGTCACTCCAGAGGCCAACATGGCAAGATCCCAGGCACCCCACCTAGTCTCCAGGTATCGCCTCTCACCCTGCTTATCTCTGCTTTCAGACAGTCTCTAATCACGTGCTGGAAAAATGGTTACAAGCAGCTCCAATTAGAATCCCTCACAGAAGGGGAATGCGTCTTTCTCAGGGGCCCTACAAAGCCCAGGTATTGACAATGACTTGGCCTAAAGACTAGGAGAAGAGTGGGGTCAGCCCCAGTTGGGGTGGGCGGTCTGGCTCCCCACCGGAAGAGTGGGTGCTGTTGTCCAGACATGGGGCTAGAGGAACAGGAAGGGAGCAGGGATTTAAAAACACTAAGGCCATGGAATTGACAGAACTTTACGTCACCTGGTTAGGGTCGGTGGAGGGCTGCTAGAGGAGGGGAAAGGAAATCTAAGGTGACTCTGAACTTTATAGGTTGGCCAAGTGGGTGATGAGAAGTCTGAAGAGGGAAGAAAGTGAATGCGAACAGCTTAAAAATGCCATGATTCTTTGCCTTTATAGCATTCTTCCAACTTAACATTCAGTAATATCAAGGGAAATTACTGGAGCCTTGAAGAACAAATATGAGTGGGATAGCATATGAGTAGGTGGCCATAAAAATCATGGGGCAAGAAAAAGGTTGAGACATCCTGGGCACATGTAGCACCCAGAGAACTCTGTTGTAGCTGCATTTGAATATTCATGATTCATGGCTTCTATTTAAGTGGTCACCGAACATGAAAAACAAGAATTCAAAACTGAATGTCTGAACCATAGGGCACTAATACAGGATTTTGTGAAAAGAATATGGGAAGTTGTATCTTTTTCAGTAACGAAAGGGAGCCGTGGCCTTCATGAGTACATGAGAAACTGGGCCAGGAGGGCCCACGGCTAAAGCACCTGGGAGGCCTGCTCTTAGGCAAACTTTTATTAAATACAGTCTCCTTTTGCAAAGGGGGAGAGAGCAACAAAGGAAGCGAAAGCAGCATTCTGCCTTGCTTTACTTTCATGTTATTCTAAAAATGATTTAATATAAGAATATACTAATATGAATGGAGAGGAGCTCTGTGGAAGACCTAATATCAAGTGTATTAAAAATGTGTGACACTGTATATTCTCACAGGAGCCCTGTCCAGGACCTCTACAGCTGATAAAATGGCATAAAAATGTGATTAATAATATCGTAAATCCTGCTGATTGGAAAACTCAGGGACATATGACAGACTGACCTGACTCATTGATTTAAGCCAATATCACTGAAATAACCTTCCATATCCCAAGAAAGAGTAATGTCTTGCCTGCAGCATAGAACACGGCATCAGAAAATGCAACTGTCTTTTGAGGTTTGCTTTTATACGTTAGAAGCTCTTGAAACATTTTGTATCTGAATCTTTATATCTAGATACCAAGCTCCAAGCCCAGAATTGCCACTATTTCATTAACCTTTCTAAATCATTCCTATACTTTTTGATGTAAAATAAGACAACGGAAAAAAAGGAAATATACCAGGATGCTAATAGTGAAAGCCTTTAGCTGATGAGTCTGAGTGATCTTTGTTCATTTCTCTTTACTTTATGGGATTTTTCCAAGTTTTCTAGAAAGACATAAGATGGGAGGTATGGGGAGAGATGCAAATGTTAACATTAAAAAAAAAAAGAAGTTAAAAAGGAAAACCATTTTAACACCAAAATGTTATAAGTGCTTTACATCACACCTAGACAAAAAAGTCACCAAAATTTAAGTGAATCTAATGAACCAACACATAAACAGAATAACATACACAACTACCATCACCACCCAGGTTGCTGTTCTTTATTTTGGTTCTTATACACCTTAGAGAGGAATATTCATCTAGAACTCTGGACTATCCACTCTCTTTTGGTTAGACATTTCTGCCTTTAGATAGGCACCTTTTCTTTTTGCATCCTAGTGTCTTTTCTTCGGCTACCCACATTCTGACATTCCTTGGAGAAACCAGCCCCTCCCCCAATCTTAGACTATGGGTTTAGAGTAGAGTTGACTCCATTCCTGACTCCAGAGTGGGCATGTGATTCACTCGTGGCCAAGCAGAAGATCGTATTCTCTGGCTACTGCAATTGGCTCAGGAATGGGCACATTATCAACCATGCAGTAAGACTAAGGGAGAAGCACATGCTCTTTTCTGCTGAAATTGAAACTGAATAAGTGCATATGCCTAAAGCCTTCTACAGTTGTTTTGCTGGCATAAAAAATAAAAAATAAAAAAAAACACCCCAAGAATAAAACTCACTTGGAGAAAGATGAGGTCCTCACAACATTGTTTGAGCCCCTGGATCAAGCCAGTCCTGAAGTTTTCACTGCTTCTGGACCTTTCTGTTGTAGGAGCAATAAATTCTCTTTGTGCTTAAGGCAATTCAACTTGAGTTTTTATCTCTTACAATTGAAAGGGTCCTAACTGATAGAACCTTTTATCTATTTAATATCCTATTCCGAGGCATTGTTACCGGAGGGTTTAATTGTTGTACCTGGATAAGTCCAACAGAGTTACACAGGCAGACTCCTAGAACTGTACTCCTTTTAATGCATAAAACTAAGTATTTATGCAGCACTTTGTTTTTTAGAGCCTGAGTACAACAGTTCACACACTGAGAATATAAGGACAGCTATCAATGATTATATTACAAATAAATTAACCTTAAAGTTAAATAACATATACAAACATTAATATACACCAATGTATTAAAAAATTAATCTTTGGAAACTTCCAAGCAGTACCCTAAAAACAGTTCTTATGTTTTGATAAATATACCAAAAATAAATTCAAGCAAACGTTGTTAACCCTATTGAGTTTCCGTGTCATTCAAAGTCCACAATTTGAAGACACAGAATTTTGCATCTGAAGGCACAAAAACTTCACCTAGTTTAAACTCAGTCACACCTTCATAAGAGCACTCTGATACAAGCAAGGACCACAGTAGAACTTCTATCTTGGTTCACAGAAAACGACAATAAACTCATCCACTGATTCTGAAGGTACCTTGTTTGAGAAAAAGGCTCAGAAGAGGAAAGTGTATGCCATCCTGTTTTTTTCTCCTCCTACAGGAGAGAGATTCGGCAGCACATGACAGCACAACCACAAAGGTGAATGGAAGTCAGAGAAGAGCAGAGAATGCCTTCTCCATCACTGTTGGAAATGATCAGTTCCAGCAGTGGCCTGCTACAGTTTGCTCTACATTACCCATGTGCTTTACTTCCATCTGTTATAAAATTGTCATAATATAATAATTTTGTCTGAACTGGATACTTTTTTGTATCTTCCAGGCAAAGGTAGTGATAAATATACCAATTTACTATGCCTATTATATAAACATACCTCTTAGACATGACACTCTTATTTAGTGCACATCCTATACAACTGTACATGGCACCCCCGTGAGCAAAGACTGTGGTAAAGTATACCCATACACACTGGACCACCTTGAAACAGTTCAAGTCTTTCCCGACCCTTCTCTCATATTTCTACTATAGGCAAACACTTTCATGAATATTGGACATGTTAGATCTGATTAGCTTCCCCTATCCAAATAACAGGGTCACAAAAATGCCAGCGACAGGTAGAGAAAGGAAAAAATCATTTTCTAATATTTGTCATATGCTGGGAAATATAGTTCCTCATTTTCAAAATTATCTTTTTATTCTTGTTTTTATTCGTATAACAAAGCACATTTTAAAAAATCCAAGCAAAAAAGTAACATATAAGGTAAAAAATAGAGGTCCTCCTCCTAACAACAATTCTTACTTCTCATAGACAAAAAGCATTAATAATAGTTCCTCCAGGGAGTTTCCATATGCATATGCATCATAAATAAACAAAAACTTGCATGCATGAGAACTATAAATATTCAGACAAGTGGAATGCCTAGTAAGTCAGGGATGAGCACCCATTTCCCCCAAGTTGTTACCTGTTTGAATAGGCAGATCCAGGAAGTCACCTTGAAGGAGATGTCTTCATTCTGCAATGAAAAAGTAGCTGCTTATAGTTATGCAAACACAAGGCCAGCATCCTGGGATAAGAGTGGAAAGGACAATTCAGACATGTTTGCTTTAGCAAAAGCCACTCCTATCCTTGGAACACGGAGTTTGGAGACGAGATGGACTAATGTGAAAAAGGACCATTGTCCCCTTTGTCTCTGGAAAAGAGCAAACCTACAGTTCATGTTTTGCCTGAAGTCAGGGAAACTGGTTGAGTGGCTGATTGGGTGATTCCATCAGGAAAGGACACTGAGGCCTCACCAGGAAGGCAAAAGGACATCAGGTCATCACTGAGCCCATGGGCTTCCATTGAAGGTTTCCTGTAGAAAATGTGGCTGAGTCTGGACTTGTGATTTGGAGAATAATGAGTGAGCCTCTATGCACAAACTAAAACAGCTATCCTTTCACAGCACAAACATGGGCCATGATAGCTTCTCAGGATCCTGGAAGAGTGAGGAATCCTAAGAGCCACAAAAAAGTGCAACCTGGCAGCTGGCCAGTCAGTACAATTTAGCCTGGACAGGAAAAGCCAGGCCAAAAGAGGATTGAGCAAACACTGCTGTGCTGGCTCCCCCTTGGTGTTGAGAGCTGGAATGACACACCCCTTTTGAACTTTAATAAACCCTGGAGTTCTTGGACAATTCATTAGGACAGGTGGACATGAGCAATTAGTAGGAAAAGTAAGACAGGTGTATTCATCTGTGTACCAAATTAGTGAAGCATATAAAGCTGTTTACATACAAGATACTACATATTTTTATGTTTATATATACTTACTATATGTGTGTATACACATATATATACAAGTGTATGTACATGATACCTATCATATACTATTCTTCAACTAGCTATTTAATATAATAATACATATTGGATATCTTTCCAGATCTGTGTATCTATCTCATTCCTTTTCATGGCTACATATAATTCCATTGTATAAATTTATTATCATTTACTTAGCTAGTTCCTTATTGATGAATGTCTAAGTTGTTTCTAGTTATTTACTATTACAAACTTGGTGCATTAAGCATGCTCACATGTGTATTTTTTTTTAGGGGTTTAATGCCCTTTTAATATTTTCCATATTGAGTAAGATCTTTCCATTCTTTGAGTTACATATTAGGATGGGTATTATATTCTCTCAAATTTATTTTATTGTGGCAGACAAAAAAACAAACACAAAATTCACCCTGCCAACAATTTACAAGTGTACATTACAATATTTTTAACCACATGCACACTGTTGTGCAACATATCCTCAGAAAACTGCCCACCCCCCATTCTGCATGACTGAAACTGTACACCCACCAAATAACTCCCCAGCTCCCCTTACCTCATCTCTTGGAAATCACCTTTCTACTTTGTTTTTATGTTTGACTACTTTAGATACCTCATTTAAGTGGAATCATGCAATATTTATTTTTCTGTAATGACTTACTTTGCTTAGCATTACGCTCTCAAGGTTCATGCATGTTGTAGCATATAACAGGATTTCCTTCCTATTTATTTATTTATTTATTTATGGCTGCACTGTGCAGCACGTGGGATTTTTTTTTAAACATCTTTCTTAGAGTATAGTTGCTTTACAATGGTGTGTCAGTTTCTGCTTTATAACAAAATGAATCAGCTATACATATACATATGTCCCCATATCTCTTCCCTCTTGCATCTCCCTCCCTCCCACCCTCCCTATCCCATCCCTCTAGGTGGTCACAAAGCACCAAGCTGATCTCCCCGCGCTGTGCAGCTGCATCCTACTAGCTACCTATTTTACGTTTGGTAGTGTATATATGTCCATGCCACTCTCTCACTTTGTCCTAGCTTACCCTTCCCCCTCCCCATGTCCTCAAGTACATTCTCTACATCTGCGTCTTTATTTCTGTCCTGCCCCTAGGTTCTACAGAACCTTTATTTTTTTCTTTTAGATTCCATATACATGTGTTAGCATACGGTACTTGTTTTTCTCTTTCTGACTTACTTCACTCTGTATGACAGACTCTAGCTCCATCCACCTCACTACAAATAACTCAGTTTCATTCCTTTTTATGGCTGAGTAATATTATATTGTACATATGTGCCACATCTTCTTTATCCATTCATCTGTTCATGGACACTTAGGTTGCTTCCATCTCCTGGCTATTGTAAATAGAGCAGCAAAGAACATTTTGGTACATGACTCTTTTTGAATTATCGTTTTCTCAGGGTATACGCCCAGTAGTGGGATTGCTAGGTCGAATGGTAGTTGTATTCTTAGTTTTTTAAGGAACCTCCATACTGTTCTCCATAGTAGCCGTATTAATTTACATTCCCACCAATGGTGCAAGAGGGTTCCCTTTTCCCCACACCCTCTCCAGCATTTACTGTTTGTAGATTTTTTGATAATGGCCACTCTGACCAGTGTGAGATGATATCTCATTGTAGTTTTGATTTGCATTTCTCTAATGATTAATAATGTTGAGCATTCTTTCATGTGTTTGTTGGCAATCTGTATATCTTCTTAGGAGAAATGTCTATTTAGGTCTTCTGCCCATTTTTGGATTGGGTTGTTTTTTTGATATTGAGCTGCATGAGCTGCTTGTATATTTTGGAGATTAATCCTTTGTCAGTTGCTTCGTTTGCAAATATTCTATCCCATTCTGAGGATTTTTTCGTCTTGTTTATGGTTTCCTTTTCTGTGCAAAAGCTTTTAAGTTTCATTAGGTCCCATTTGCTTATTTTTGTTTTTATTTCCATTTCTCAAGGTGGGTCAAAAAGGATCTTGCTCTAATTTATGTCACAGAGTGTTCTGCCTATGTTCTCCTCTAGGAGTTTGATGGTGCCTGGCCTTACATTTAGGTCTTTAATCCATTTTGAGTTAATTTTTCCGTATGGTGTTAGGGAGTGTTCCAATTTCATTCTTTTACATGTAGCTGTCCAGTTTTCCCAGCACCACTTATTGAAGAGGCTGTATTTTCTCCACTGTATATTCTTGCCTCCTTTATCAAAGATGAGGTGACCATATGTGCGTGGGTTTATCTCTGGGCTTTCTATCCTGTTCCATTGATCTATATTTCTGTTTTTGTGCCAGTACCATACTCTATTGATTACTGTAGCTTTGTAGTATAGTCTGAAGTCAGGGAGCCTGATTCCTCCAGTTCCATTTTTCTTTCTCAAGATTTCTTTGGCTATTCGGGGTCTTTTGTGTTTCCATACAAATTGTGAAATTTTTTGTTCTAGTCTCTGAAAAATGCCATTGGTAGTTTGATAGGGATTGCAATGAAATGTAGATGGCTTTGGGTAGTAGAATCATTTTCACAATGTTGATTCTTCCAATCCAAGAACATAGTATATCTCTCCATCTATTTGTATCATCTTTAATTTCTTTCATCAGTGTCTTATAATTTTCTGCATACAGGTGTTTTGTCTCCTTAGCTCGGTTTATTCCTAGATATTTCATTCTTTTTGTTGCAATGGTAAATGGGAGTGTTTTCTTAATTTCTCTTTCAGATTTTTCATCATTAGTGTATAGGAATGCAAGAGATTTCTGTGCATTAATGTTGTATCCTGCTACTTTACCAAATTCATTGATTAGCTCTAGCAGTTTTCTAGTGACAGCTTTAGGATTCTCTGTGTATAGTATCATGTCATCTGCAAACAGTGACAGCTTTACTTCTTCTTTCCCAATTTGGATTCCTTTAATTTCTTTTTCTTCTCTGATTGCTGTGGCTAAAACTTCACAAATATGTTGAATAATAGTGGTGAGAGTGGGCAACCTTGTCTTGTTCCTGATCTTAGTGGAAATGGTTTCACTTTTTCACCACTGAGGACGATGTTGGCTGTGGGTTTGTCATATATGGCTTTTATTATGTTGAGGAAAGTACCCTCTATGCCTACTTTCTGGAGGGTTTTTATCATAAATGGGTGTTGAATTTTGCCAAAAGCTTTCTCTCCATCTATTGAAATGATCATATGGTTTTTCTCCTTCAATTTGTTAATATGGTGTATCACGTTGATTGATTTGCGTATATTGAAGAATCCATGCATTCCTGGGATAAACGCCACTTGACTATAGTGTATGATCTTTTAATATGTTGTTGGATTCTGCTTGCTAATATTTTGTTGAGAATTTTTGCATCTATGTTCATCAGTGATATTGGCCTGTAGTTTTCTTTTTTTGTGACATCTTTGTCTGGTTTTGGTATCAGGGTGATGGTGGCCTCATAGAATGAGTTGGGGAGTGTTCCTCCCTCTGCTATATTTTGGAAGAGTTTGAGAAGGATAGGTGTTAGCTCTTCTCTAAATGTTTGATAGAATTCGCCTGTGAAGCCATCTGGTCCTGGGCTTTTGTTTGTTGGAAGATTTTTAATCACAGTTTCAATTTCAGTGCTTGTGATTGGTCTGTTCATATTTTCTATTTCTTCCTCATCCAGTCTGAGAAGGTTGTGCATTTCTAAGAATTTGTCCATTTTTTCCAGGTTGTCCATTTTATTGGCATAGAGTTGCTTGTAGTAATCTCTCATGATCCTTTGTATTTCTGCCATGTCAGTTATTACTTCTCCCTTTTCCTTTCCAATTCTATTGATTTGAGTCTTCTCCCTTTTTTTCTTGATAAGTTGGGCTAATGGTTTATCAATGTTGTTTATCTTCTCGAAGAACCAGCTTTTAGTTTTACTGATCTTTGCTATCATTTCCTTCATTTCTTTTTCATTTATTTCTAATCTGATCTTTATGATTTCTTTCCTTCTGCTAACTTTGAGGGTTTTCTTGTTCTTCTTTCTCTAATTGCTTTAGGTGTAAGGTTAGGTTGTTTATTTGAGATGTTTCTTGTTTCTTAAGATAGGCTTGTATAGCTATAAACTTCCCTCTTAGAACTGCTTTTGCTGCATCCCATAGATTTTGAGTCGTCGTGTCTCCATTGTCATTTGTTTCTAGGTATTTTTTGATTTCCTCTTTGATTTCTTCAGTGATCTCTTGGTTTTTAAGTAGTGTGTTGTTTAGCCTCCATGTGTTTGTATTTCTTACAGATTTTTTCCTGTAATTGATATCTAGTCTCATAGCGTTGTGGTCGGAAAAGTTACCTGATATGATATCAATTTTCTTAAATTTACCAAGGCTTAATTTGTGACCCAAGATATGATCTGTCCTGGAGAATGTTCCATGAGCCCTTGAGAAGAAGGTGTATTCTGTTGTTTTTGGGTGGAATGTCCTATAAATATCAATTAAGTCCATCTTGTTTAATGTATCATTTAAAGCTTGTGTTTCCTTATTTATTTTCATTTTGGATGATCTGTCCATTGGTGAAAGTGGGATGTTAAAGTCCCCTACTATGACTGTGTTACTGTTGATTTCCCCTTTTATGGCTGTTAGCATTTGTCTTATGTATTGAGGTGCTCCTATGCTGGATGCATAAATATTTACAATTGTTATATCTTCTTCTTGGATTGATCGCTTGATCGTTATGTAGTGTCCTTCTTTGTCTGTTGTAATAGTCTTTGTTTTAAAGTCTATTTTGTCTGATATGAGAATTGCTACTCCAGCTTTCTTTTGCTTTTCATTTGCATGGAATATCTTTTTCCATCCCCTCACTTTCAATCTGTATGCATCCCTTGGTCTGAAGTGAGTCTCTTTGAGACAGCATATATATGGGTCTTATTTTTGTATCCATTCAGCCAGTCTATGTCTTTTGGTTGGAGCAGCTAATCCATTTACATTTAAGGTAATTATCGATATATATGTTCCTATTACCATTTTCTTAATTGTTCTGAGTTTATAATCATAGGTCTTGTCCTTCTCTTGTGTTTCCTGCCTAGAGAAGTTCCTGCAGCATTTGTTGTAAAGCTGGTTTGGTGGTGCTGAATTCTCTGACCTTTTGCTTGTTTGTAAAGGTTTTAATTTCTCTGTCAAATCTGAATGAGATCCTTGCTGGGTAGAGTAATATTGGTTGTAGGTTTTTCTCTTTCATCACTTTAAATATGTCCTGTCACTCCCTTCTGGCTTGCAGAGTTTCTGCTGAAAGATCAGCTGTTAACCTTATGGGGATTCCCTTATGTGTTACTTGTTTTTCCCTTGCTGCTTTTAATATTTGTTTTTTGTATTTAATTTTTGATAGTTTGATTAATATGTTTCTCCTTGGATTTAACCTGTATGGGACTCTCTATGCATCCTGGACTTGATTAACTATTTCCTTTCCCATATTAGGGGAGTTTTCAACTATAATCTCTTCAAATATTTTCTCAGTCCCTTTCTTTTTCTCTTCTTCTTCTGGGACCCCTATAATTCGAATGTTGGTGCATTTAATGTTGTCCCAGAGATCTCTAAGGCTGTCCTCAATTCTTTTCATTCCTTTTTTCTTTATTCTGCTCTGCGGTAGTTATTTGCATTATTTTATATTCCAGGTCACTTATCCATTCTTCTGCCTCAGTTATTCTGCTATTGATCCCTTCTAGAGAATTTTAAATTTCATTTATTGTGTTGCTCATCATTGTTTGTTTGCTCTTTAGTTCTTCTAGGTACTTGTTAAACGTTTCTTGTATTTTCTCCATTCTATTTCCAAGATTTTGGATCATCTTTACTATCATTATTCTGAATTCTTTTTCAGGTAGCCTGCCTATTTCCTCTTCATTTGTTAGGTCTGGTGGGTTTTTGCCTTGCTCCTTCATCTGCTGTGTGTTTCTCTGTCTTCTCACTTTGTCTAACTTACTTTGTTTGGGGTCTCCTTTTCGTAGGCTGCAGGTTTGTAGTTTCTGTTGTTTTTGGTGTCTGTCCCCAGTGGCTAAGGTTGGTTCAGTGGGTTGTGTAGGCTTCCTGGTGGAGGGTACTAGTGCCTGTGTTCTGGTGGATGGGGCAGGATCTTGTCTTTCTGGTGGGCAGGTCCACGTCTGGTAGTGTGTTTTGCCGTGTCTGTGGCCTTATTATGATTTTAGGCAGCCTCTGTGCTAATGGATGGGGCTGTGTTCCTGTCTTGCTAGTTGTTTGGCATAGGGTGTCCAGCACTGCAGCTTGCTGGTCATTGAGTGGAGCTGGGTCTTGGCATTGAGATGGAAATCTCTGGGAGATTTTCACTGTTTGATATGTGGAGCTGGGAGCTCTCTTGTGGATCAGTGCCCTGAACTTTGCTCTCCCTCCTCAGTGGCACAGCCCTGATACCTGGCTGAAGCACCAAGAGCCTGTCCTCCACACGGCTCAGAATAAAAGGGAGAAAAAAAAAGAAAGAAAGAAAGCAGAAGATAAAATAAAATAAAATAGGTATTAAAATAAAAAATAATTATTAAGAAAAATTTTTAAGTAAAAAAAAAAAAAAACAGACAGAACCCTAGGACAAATGGTACAAGCAAAGCTATACAGACAAAATCAGACACAGAAGCATATGCATACACACTCACAAAAAGTTAAAATATATATATATATATATATTGTTGCTCCCAAAGTCCAACTCCTCAGTTTGGGATGATTCGTTGCCTATTCAGGTATTCCACCGATGCAGGGTACATCAAGTTGACTGTGGAGATTTAATCCACTGCTCCTGAGGCTGCTGGGAGAAATTTCCCTTTCTCTTCTTTGTTCGCACAGCTCCCGGGGTTCAGCTTTGGATTTGGCCCCGCCTCTGCGTGTAGGTCGCCTGAGGGCATCTGTTCTCCCCTCAGACAGGATGGGGTTAAAGGAGCAGCTGATTCAGGGACTCCGGCTCACTCAGGCCGGAGGGTGGGAGGGGTACGGATGCAGGGCGAGCCTGCGGCGGTAGAAGCCAGTGGGATGTTGCACCAGCCTGAGGCGCCATGTGTTCTCCCGGGGAAATTGTCCCTGGATCCCGGGACCCTGGCAGTGGCGGGCTACACAGGCTCCCGGGAGGGGAGGTGTGGAGAGCGACCCGTGCTCGCACACAGGCTTCTTGGTGGGGGTAGCAGCAGCCTTAGCGTCTCATGCCCGTCTCTGGGGTCCCTGCTTTTAGCCGCGGCTCGCGCCCGTCTCTGGAGCTCCTTTAAGCGGTGCTCTTTATCCCCTCTCCTCGTGCACCAGGAAACAAAGAGGGAAGAAAAAGTCTCCTGCCTTTTCGGCAGCTCCAGACTTTTTCCCGTACTCCCTCCCCGCTAGCCTTGGCACACTAACCCCCTGCAGGCTGTGTTCACGCCGCCAACCCCAGTCCTCTCCCTGTGCTCCGACCGAAGCCCGAGCCTCAGCTCGCAGCCCCGCCCGCCCCGGCGGGTGAGCAGACAAGCCTTTCGGGGTGGTGAGTTCCGGTCGGCCCTGATCCTCTGTGCGGGAATCTCTGCGCTTTGCCCTCCGCACCCCTGTTGCTGCGCTCTCCGCGGTTCCGAAGCTCCCCCCTCGGCCACCCACAGTCTCCGCCGGCGAAGGGGCTTCCTAGTGTGTGGAAACCTTTCCTCCTTCACAGCTCCCTCCCACTGGTGCAGGTCCCGTCCCTATCCTTTTGTCTCTGTTTTTTCTTTTTTCTTTTGCCCTACCCAGGTACGTGGGGAGTTTCTTGCCTTTTGGGTGGTCTGAGGTCTTCTTCCAGCATTCAGTAGGTGTTCTGTAGGAGTTGTTCCACATGTAGATGTATTTCTGATGTATTTGTGGGGAGGAAGGTGATCTCCGCGTCTTACTCTTCCGCCACCTTGAAGTTCCTCACAAGTGTATTTTTATTTATCAATAACATAAACTTCTAGAAGTAAAATTGCTGGACAAAAGTACAAACATTTAAATGAATAAGAAATATTGCCAAATTGTCCTTCAAAATAGTTGCACCAATTTATACTCCTGCTAATAGAGTATGAACGTTTTTCTCATACTTTCCTAACAGTGTAGAGAATTAAATGTATAGATTTTCCACTCTAATCGTGAAAAATATAATTTCACTTGATGTTGCCCAACAAGCTTAAGAGACAGAAATGATTTCCCTGATTTTTCAGATGAGGAAAACAAAACTGAGAAAGATTGTATAACTGATCATATGTCTAAAAATTAGAACAAGGGGCTTCCCTGGTGGCGCAGTGGTTGAGAGTCCGCCTGCTGATGCAGGGGACACGGGTTCGTGCCCCGGTCTGGGAAGATCCCACATGCCGCAGAGCAGCTAGGCCCGTGAGCCACGGCCGCTGAGCCTGCGCATCCGGAGCCTGTGCTCTGCAAAGGGAAAGGCCACAACAGTGAGAAGCCCGCATACCGCAAAAATAAATAAATAAATAAATAAAAATTAGAACAAAGATTCAAACCCTGATATGTTTGATTCCAAAGCCCATTAATTCATTCATTCAATAGAGCTTACTATGTTCCAGGCACTGCTGTAACCATGTTAAATACATTTGCTCATTTTATCTTTATATCAAGACTTTAAGGAAGATGCAATTAATATCCCAATTTTACAGATGAGGTAACTGTGCCAAAGAGAAATTAATTTACTTGCCCAAGGTCACAGAGCTAGTAAGTAGCAAAGATGGGTTAGAACCCCAGCTGTTTGGCATCCATTTGTTTCAACTTAAGAACAACCTCATTAAAACTATTTTTGTTTTGCAAAGAGAAAAATTCACCCCTACAAAGGCACAGGCTCTACTTGTCAATGTTTATAAAAATCATTGTAAGGAAATTAAAATGGACTGAAGAAAACCAATTCAGTGGGCTTCAAATGGCTACATATTTTGATACCCATCCAATAGCATCCCTTCCTCTCTCCTCAAATACTAAACGTGACACTATCTCTTAGGGTTTGCAATGGTAGTCAATAAGGTTATCAGTCTTTTTTATGCACAGCTCCATTGCTGTCACACATTTTGTGATAGAGACATAATCATTTGGATGGAGGGGACAAGTGTCTAACTGCCATTGAACCCTAAGCTGCAAAATATAATGGGCAGGTATAAACCTGACCCAGTATTCGTTGGTGATAATGTGAATGGAAAACTTAGAAAAATTTAGAAAGATGGAAAAAAGAGTATTCCTCTAATACCTGTTTTCACTATAGCTATTTTTTATCATATTTTAAAACCAGCAAATTTAGCATTATTTAAATGCTAAATAAGGTGGAAAATACTAGACTGCCATGATATAAGCCTTTTAAATTAGTGTTTTATAAAGGAAACTAAATTGGACTTCCAAAAATACTGTGTATCCAGATAATTTTATGGGTTAAATAAGATAAAAATAACTCTGACTGAGCCGAATGTAGAAGGTCACCTAATAATACTTCTATTCCAAATAAAGCATTTTACTATATTTAGCATCTTTGATTATATTCCAACCTCCACATAAACATAAATATATGTGTGTTTATATAATAATTTAAAGGTAAAAGGAAATCAGTTCACATGAGTAATTAATTCTACTAAAGCATTTTCAGCTAGAAAACTCAAGTGGCTTCAAAGTTTCATGGGCTGAGTAACGGGCACTGTCTATTTTTATTTTTTACATCTTACTGTTCTTTGTATATTTTGTTGTTACAAAGCCAAAGACCAGGTCAAAGAGTTGTCTCATTAATACTGAAATAGTATGCCATTAATCACGCTTATTAATGGACTCTGGAATGCAGTTGGTACTTTAATGGGATTTCAAGGGCAGTCAGCTCTTTAAGAGGTCTATTTTTCTTGGTCGCTATTGGTTTTTTTTTTTTTTTGTCTGTGTCGGGTCTCAGTTGCAGCACGCAGGACCTTTGTTGTGGCACATGGGCTTCTCTCTAGTTGTGGTATGTGGGCTCCAGAGCACATGGGCTCAGTAGTTGCAGTGCACAGGCTTAGTTGCCCTGCAGCATATGGGGTCTTAGCTCCCTGACCGGGGATCGAACCCACATCCCCTGCATTGGAAGGCAAATTCTTTAGCACTGGCCCACCAGAGAAATCCCTGGTCACTATTGTTTGTGAAAAATACTGTTACAGTTTTCTCTAGTTGGTCAGCAAGGCCAATAAATGTTCAGAAAAGACTGCACCATCCTTTTCATAATAACTTCACCTTTGACATGATGATTTAACTAATATTTTCCAGGGTTACACATTGTAATGATTTTCAAACATTGAAATGTCCCTTATATATCATAAATAATCAACTATAGCTGGTTTCCTCCACCTGTGTGTTACCATGACCATATTTTCTACCTCTCTCCTAACCGTCTGCATCTTTTTCTCCCCAATAGCCAGGCAATGTGACTGTCCCTCTAGATTTCTAAGTATGATGGATCTGAGTAGATGGGCTCAGAGAGGTAATGGAGTACCAATGATTTTTTAAAGACAATTCAATAAAGAAGCATGCAATTTAAATCAATAAGTTTGATTCACATGAAGCTTAAACTAATTACATACAGAGCTATATTCGGTAGAGGAGTACAGGTCTGGTGGAGCTTCTTTCTGTCATCTACTTTTAAATACATATTATATCATATTATTAAGCACTATCACAGAACAAATCACTCTACTTGGCTTGTTAAAAGCTGGAGTAATCGAGATAAACATTGAAGCTTGGTCTAAACACTAGGGAAGTGTTCATTCACTCATTTAGCAAGTATTTAATGAGTCAGCTCCCTGATGAGTTCTAGGGACACAGCAGGGAACAGAGCAGATGAAGACCTCAGGTCTTAAGGAGTTCACCTTCTGGTGGGGGAGACCCACAATTAACAATAAATAAGTAAAATACAACAATGTCACATGATGTTAAGTGACATGAAGAAAAATAAAGCAGGGACAGCAATGTCAAGAGGGAGCCATTTAAAATAGAGTGGTCAGTGAAGGACTTTTGGAGAAGGTGACATTTGAGTAACTCCCTGGAGGAGGTCAGGGAACCAGCGGTGGAGATGTGTGTGGGAAGAGCATTCTACATGGTGGGAATGCTGAGTGCAGGGCAGAGAGCATGCGTATGGCCCTGTAAGGGCAAGTGTGGTCGGCAGGAAAAAGCATGGGAGGGAAAGGAGGTCCAAGATGAAGTCCAAGAGATGACACAGACCAGATCTGAGGCCACTGTAAGGATTTTGGCTTTTACTCCGAGTGAAATGGGGAGCCAGAAATGTTTTTCAGCAGAGGAGTTTAAAGATCTGACTTACAAGGGTCTTAAGGCATACTCTGGCTGCTGTGCTGAGAAAAGTCTATAGGAGACCTGTTAGGAGGCCACTGTGACCATCCAGACAAGAGACAGTGGTGGCTAGAACCCAAGGCAGTGAGAGACAGTCATATTCTGGATATTTGGAAAGCAGAGACAAATATCTTTATATATGTTTACTCATTGGATGTGGGAGTGAGAGAAAATAGGAAATATAGGATGACTCCGAAGTCCTCGGTATAAGAAGCTGGCAGGATGGAAGGAATTATTAAAAATGAAAAGGAAGGCCCAGGAAAGAAAATGTAACATTAGATAGTATTGACATTCTTACTGACCAAATCAAGACAGGAAATTATCCTCATTACTTATAAATGCCAACAAGAAACATGGAATGAACAGAGAGAACCCCCCAAACTGGAGTGTAGCTTTCCCTGACTTAGGTGCTAATTACAAACAGAATATAAATATCTTTTCCACCTAAAAATCAGAAACATCCAATTTTAAAAGATGATTCTAGGACCTTGGGATTTATCGTTAATTTTGGTCATTGGCAGTGTCACCCACAGATGAAATTATTCCACTAGAAAAATACAGATTTAGCACCTAACATGGGCCTGGCAAGGTGCTGGGCACCTTAGGCAGGAACATTAGGCATTAGGGACATAACTATGAGTAACACACAGCTTCCTTCCTTGCCTCTTCCTTTTTTCTAGCGTTCTGACAATACATATCCCTATCATAAATAGGCTGTTAGAACATCAACAGTACTGTGCCATCACCAGTGTGGGAACTGATTTAGCTGGAAATGACTGGAAAGAATCCTGGTGTGAAAGTACCAAATGGAGAGAAGAGATAAGAAGGCTAGAGTATGAAATTGATGTTAAATATGAAATGTGACCTAGGCAAGAGTGGGGCCATTCATCTTTACTATGTAAAGTGTTTTCCATTATAGATGCTCTTCAGCTCCGCCTTCTTCTGTATTAGGAAAGTCAGATGCACCACAAGTAGGGCTCTCCCTGAGATTCTGAAGTTCAGAAGCACAGGGCAACTATACATCAAAGTGATCTGGTTATGCTAACTTTAGACCAAAGGAGGAAGAAAACACAGGAGATGGATTTAAAATGTCACTAAATCAAAATAACTCTGGCAGTACGAGAAACTGGCAGAATTAATCAAAGGTAAACTTGGAAGGAGTTCACAGTGGTGAACAGGAAAGCATCTCATTGTCATCGGGGCTCCCAGAGACACAGAAGCCACATTTAACATGCTCTCATCTTGCCACACAGCTGTCAGGAGCACCCAACTTACCCTCAGTGGACTGTTTCTTGGCGTTCCAATCGACCCGGTTTGGTCTGGTCTTCTCTCTTTTATTTATCCCTTTTAGATGCGTGGATTTCATTGTATGGCTCCAGTGCTTTGGTAGAGCCCCAACTTTCTCTTCTCTGTTAAAAGATACTTTATGTTCTCATTACCTATAATTAACTACTGCACACAATTTCTTGTCTCATTTTTGCTTTTTATTTATAGTAGTAAGTTCTACAGGCTTTAAGCTGAAACAATACTAACAATATTTTTACCAACTTCTTTTAGAAGAATTCATCATGTTTACTTTTTTTCACTTGTATTGTTTCTCAGGAATGTTTCCTTCACTTTTTCTTTTTCTTTTTTTCTTTTTTAACATTTCCTTCATTTTTATGGATGAGGTACTGAGTCAAGGAGGTAAAGTACTAAGAAGTCACCCAGAACTGGAAATTAAACCTGTAATGCCCACTCCTGCCCCTCATGACCTTTCAGATCAATGGAATGTTACTTTTGAATGCTTTAAATCTTCAGAGACAAATCCAATAAGGGCGCTGGAATGCACCCCACCAATTCAGTCCAATGCAGAGCAGGAGAGACAAAAGAGCCGGCCTCTCAGTGTGCATTCTAATCAAATCTCTCATAAGTCCTCCCAGCTAAGTACAGGAAATCTCAAGTTTTCAATTTCCTAATCACGGACTTCAATTCCCTAGGTCTTTATGCTTGAGCTAGCAGTCACCGCCTGGCAGGCTTGGTCCAGTGGCGCGGGCAGCATTCTGTGCTAAGTGTCCACATTGTTGAGGTGAAGCTGAAGGGGGCCGTGCTGTTCTGGCTCTGGAAACCCTGCACTGTCCTGAAAAACATTTCTTTTCCAGGCCCGTATTCCCACCATGTTTACTGAAGCCAGATCTTTTCTCTTTCATGATTTCCATTACTCTTGGTCATGGCTTTTTAGCCCATAAACTGATAAGTACTGTGAGCTCTGCTCTGACTGACTTTTGTTTTTTTTGTTTTTTTTTGCAGTACACGGGCCTCTCACCGTTGTGGCCTCTCCCGTTGCGGAGCACAGGCTCCGGAAGCGCAGGCTCAGCGGCCATGGCTCACGGGCCCAGCCACTCCGCGGCATGTGGGATCCTCCCGGACCGGGGCACGAACCCGTGTCCCCTGCATCGGCAGGCGGACTCTCAACCACTGCGCCACCAGGGAAGCCCCTGATTGACTTTAAAAACAATTTCCATTTGACTTTCACATCAGCTACAGCATAAAAGTGATTTGTTGGGCGTCACTCATGACCTTTCTCCAGAAGGCTTCAGTCAGATCTTCGACAACAGTAAACAGCATCTATCAAAATCTTCCTGCAGCACCGCGGGGCCAGTAGCAATCGTTCTGCTTCTTCCCAATATCCTGCTTAGTTAACCACTCCCAACACATACAACACACACACACACACACTCACAGTCCAATAGATTTACATACGTATTTTGGCATTTCTAGTTGATGCTGATGAAAATTGGGACATTCTACAGTAAGAGGAAACTTATCTAACCTGAACTTCTGTAAGGCAATCATTGATCTGCATTTTTTCCTTTGGTACCCATGTTTACAGTGTGAGCTGCTTTTTTTTTTTTTTTAACAACAACAAAAAAGTCACCTGCCTATGAAAAGAAAGAATGGTCATCACACACGCTGCAATTTCCCTAAAACTGGAGGAGGTAAATACAGTCATAGGTCTGAAAACACTGGAAAAGAGTCTTTCTAGACAGAAAAGGAACAAAATAGTGTTACACTAATCTATTGGAGAGTAATTTGTTCCTGAAAAGAAATCTGTAGGGCTACTTCTTAAGATGTTATTACAATCAATTTCAGTGGGAAAGAATTTTGTGTTTCCATTCTCCAAATTGATAGGAATTTACGTTAAAACAACATCAAATCCCATTACAATGGGCTCATTCATTTTCATAACATAACCTAACAAGGTGTTTTTCCTTCATTAATTATTCTGCAATATGGCTGTTCCCCTGATCCTTTTTAGGTTTTTTTATGGAGCTATTTTCTATCTAATGATTGAGACAATGCTCACAAAAAGGTATACAAATGGTATCCTGTTAAGTAATTCAAACTTTAATGGAGAAAAAATTACATTACAGTCAAACTAAACTAATGAAAGTGATACAAATAATCTCACACTCAGTAAATAAGTAGATGTCAATCAGAAGGGCCGTGGCCTATGATATATCCCTGGCAAAAATGAGATGATCGCTCTGAAAGAGAAATTTGTACAACTCACAACAAACAGACAACTGCAAGGATGACAATGTGGTGACCCTTTCTCAAGGCACTCATGCTCATAAAGTACAAAATCCACATTGATAAAGTTAATTTGTATATTGGGACCTACAACATGAAGGCCACCCCAGTGGCCCAGGCCATGTCACAAACCTAAACCTAAATCAGCCTGCACTTACGGTAAATGCCTCACTGTGAAGGAAACATAACACCAAACACAATCCTCCAACTCAGCTTTAGGGAGCTCATCTCATCCTAGAAAATAGGACTGGCTCACCTTATAAGGCAATCCCCAACCTCCTAGCCAATCACGCCCTATTTCCACATTGCCTCTTCTAATACTCAAAATAAAACTTGCTCTTATCCAAAATCCCTCGGGAAGAGCACTCCACTGCTGGGTAGGCACTGTACTCCCCCAAGGCACCGATTGTTTTCCCTTGAATAAAGGCATCAAACTCATACTAAATGGTTTTAGTTTTCTCATTTGACCATACTAAGGAAAATGCACTTAATGAAACTCGATATAAAGTCAAGTTCTCAGAATCCAAACAGGCAAATGTCAATGCCAATAAGGAAGGGTGAAGGAGGGGAAGACAAAGGGAGCTGAGAGCTTGGGTACCTTGCTGACTTTGTTTCTAGGTATGTTTGATATACAAGATTGTGATAGAAATCAAGTTGGTTCATGAAACTTCCTAGAGCTCAGCCATGGGGAATAAGGAGTAGCTTTTGGGAAGGATGTCATGGATCCCTCTGAAAAATCTGATCAGAGCTATGGTGCTCTACTCACAGAAAGAACATATATACACAGAACTTTTGGCTTACAATTTCCAGTGCTTGAGAACTCCACTAAAACTCATCCATGATTTCAGAATCTCATTTAAGAACCCGTGCTCTAGAAACCAAACCAGTCTAAATTTCAAGATCTCTCTTTTCTTTGGTTCAAACACTCTTTGTGGTGACTCATTTTTCATAAATAAAGTCATAAATGAGTAAAGATGCAGGTGAGACTTCCCTAAGGGCATCTGAACTGATGAATATGAGCAGTTAATTATCTCTTGGGCATGCTTTACTAATACCTTCTACCAAAACTTAAATTCAGATTACTTCTCAGGAATGAATTAAGCTTATTGGGGAACTGCATGAACTCATGGAACTCCAGGGTATTTGGTAAAGTAAGTACAAGTTTGCCTCATTTAAATGCAATGGCTATATGTCCTGAAATCCCATGCAAACAAAACCATTTTGTAAATTAAATCATGTTTTAAATCTATTTAGCAAATAACCCTTGCTCCTTAGAAGAAATTTTATGGTGAGCCCTTTGGTGGGAATAATCATGACCGAAAATGTTTTGTAAATTCTGTTTCGTATATATCTACATCAGCTTTGCTGAAAGTGGAAAGTTCCTGACCTAATTTATACCTAGTAACTGGAACAGGTTCATAAACTCATAACAGAAAACTGCTTCGAGGATGGAAGGATGTGGTCAGTTCTATACCTGTGTCGAGTTAGCATTATAATTGGTCATTTGCCTATGCCTTCTGGACACCTGTGCATCAGTTATAATTTTTACCCCAGAATTTTAACAGTACTGTGGAGTTTTCTCTATTGTGTCTTGCATTGGCCTTATCTCCTTGGTTAGCTTTTCAGCGGCAAGATCCTTTCCTTTCGCTTCACTCTCATCTCTCACGGTGCCTGGCTGAGAGAGGAATCATGAGTTTTAGAGTGGTTCAGTGCTACAGATGGGCCATAAACAATGGAGAGGATATAGTTAGTAAATGGACAAAAAGAGAAGATCAATTCAAACAGGGGAAACAGCAGCATCAAAGGGTCAGTGGTAGGGATACAAATCCAGGGTCAGGAAGTAAAAGTGGAGGTCAGAGGGAGGGGACCCATGAAAGGGGAGCCAGAAACGAGACGGCACAGCCAGAGACAGTGCCTCCGCCATAAGAAGAGCTTAATACACATTTGTTGTTATTCAAAACACTTTTTAAGCCAGATAATATTTTAATAATTTGGTGTGTGTGTGTATATGCATGTGTGCAAGATTAGGGGGATTCCTAGTATTTTCCTTATTTGTACTCTGGTACTTTCCCCATTTAAGCCAAAGAGTGAAGTTTCCAACTCAGGAAGTGTTGTCAGAACAAAAAAGAAGAGAAGAAGCTTTTTTGAAGTCCAGAGTCTGGCGTTTTTAGGTCTCAGAAGCTCAAGCCCAGAGGGGATGCAGGTAAAAAGGCTTCGTGAGATAAAGGAAGGCTTCCCACCTTTCCTGCCCAAGAGCAGATAAGAAGTCCTGGGTCTAAGGGCTGTGGGTGGGTGGTGAGTAGGGAGGGAAAAGATGAAGAGGAAGCAGCAGAGGAGAGGCCGTCCCTCCACAGGAGGTGACTGGGCCAGAGCTGCCATGCAGACAAGAACAGAGGCGTTCATATTGGTTGATATCTTAATCACACTGGTGATAATCGTAATGATAGCTGCAAATGTTTGCTGAGTACTTAATTTATGCCTGACACTGTTTAAAGCACCTTCCGTGCATTAAACTTCATTTCATCTTCACAACAACCTTAGAGGAAGACATTGTACATTAGCTCCATTTCATCTGCACCTCACAGAGAGGTTAACTAATTTTGCAAGGTCACACAGCTAGTAAGTAATGGAACAAAAATTAATGATTTGTGAAACTGATATTTTAGAAAAATTCTTCCTGTTTGAGTGAGAGAAGGGTGAAACTCTGGAATCAGGGCAGATGATTAGAAGCTATTGCAACAATCAGGGCTCTGGTGTATCATGGGTGTTAGGGCCCTGGAAACTAAAACAGACACTTTGGAGTATCAGAGATGACACCAAAGCTTCCAGTCTCTGTGTCTGGGAGAAGATTAGAAGCAGCAGCCTGTTGGGAATGGTGCTCTGGGAATAGGAAGTCATATTAGAAACAAGTTTGGATCTAATTGTATCTTAAAAATCACTGCAGACCTTCAATAAAGCAAAAACAATCATGTCATAGTCATACATGATCAATAAGTAATTCTCCAGCAGTTTCTAACCTCAGGAAATGGTTGGTAATCAATGCCTGTACCTAATTGCTTAAGTTGCAAAATCGAGAATATTATCAAGTGATACTGAATTGAGACCAGTGAAGACTCTGGAAAGATCTAAATTTAAAGATTCTTTCTTAAACATCTGACAGATTAAAAACCCACAACCAGGGTGTAGGCCCTGGACTTATCAAAGTCAGATTTTAAAAGACAACAAAGACCTCCTAATTCCTATGGTAGGCAGAATAATGGCACTCCCAGAGATATCCACAGCCTAACCTCCAGAACCTGCAAATATATTAGGTTATTTGGCAAAGGGGAATTAAGATTACAGATGAAATTAAAGTTGCTAATCAGCTGACCTTAATTAGGGCAAGGGCCTTAGTTTATCCAGGTGGGCCCAATGTAATCATGAGTCCTCTGTAACAGAGGAAGACAAAGAAGAGCCAGAGAGATGACAGTGTGAGAAAGGCTGGGCCCAACTTTGTTGGCTTTGAAGATGGAGGAACAGGGATGGTCTCTAGAAGCTGGAAAAGGCAAGAAAACAGATTCTCCTAGAGCCTTCAGGAAAAAAAAAAAAAAAAGCATTCTGCCAACACCTTGATTTTAGCCCAGTGAGACCCATTTTGGACTTCTGATATCCAGACTGTAAGACAATATATTTGCATTGTTCTAAGCCACTTAATTTGCAGTAATTTGTTACAGCAGTCACGGGGAACTAAGACAGTAAAGTAAGTTAGAAGATAAACTATTTCTCCAGGTAGTTCAATTTTTATTTTAACAACACACCTACAGGCTGACTCTTGCCTACATGAAACAACGTTAACAAAGCATCACAGACTTCCATTTGTATTCTTGACAATGGAAACGGTCTTAACCACAAATTGAGCATAAAAACTGCTTACTGGGTCATATTCTATTTAGTCCCCCATTCATATTAAAAAAAACATGCTGGCAACAGTGATTCTCACATTCTGGGAGGCAACTGCTTCCTTTTCCAGGACATACTCCTAATTTAAAAGCAAAAGAGGCTTTGCTTTTAATGTAGTGATCTGTGTGAACGTATAGGGAACACGCCTTTGTCTCAGCAGCATAATGTAAGGGGAAAACACCTTGCTCGACGAAGACACTCAAACTATATCAATAATTGGTTGGCATAAAAAGGAGAATGGTGAAGGTTGTGACCTTATTTTCTTCCCGCCAGCTTCCTCCTTTCCAGGGTGTTCTATAAGCCCGTTCTCTCAGTTAAGAGGCACAGCTCTTTCTGCCAAAGCTTCAGCTTTTTCCTCAGCAGGGTGCTGGGTCTGGGGCTGTGTGGTCACTTTAAGATCAATGCAGCCCTTAACCTTATTAAGTAACTAGACAAGTCCAGGCAGTATGAGAGGCTGTAGCCCAATAAAAGTTCCTTTAACCAAGTCCCAAGTGTGATAACACAAGGGATGTCGCCTTGGAATATAAGATGAAACCTGCTCTATTCAGGGGTCAGAAAGTAGGGGAGAACTTAACTTGGTTAAAAGAGCCCTGTAGCTTATTTTTAAACAAGTTCCTGCTCAGGGGTCTCTAAGATGGAGCCAGCACTGTGCTAGCTCAGCAGTATTACCTGCACTAGAAACCATAATACTCACCTGCTTAACTTTAGTCAGTTACAGAAAATAGCACTTCTGACTTCAGTCTAATACTCTGAATTTCATGGGTGAACATAGATTCTGTAATAGAATAAATTAACCTCTGATCACATCAAAACCAACCTCAAAAACCTGAGCATCTTCCTAAGTGGAAAAATAGAAAACGCTGGAGCCACGTAAGAAAATATGTCGGGCTCGGAGAACTCCTTCTGCCGAGAAGACCTAGAATTTCTTCTCAGGTCCAGATGGTCAGATAATTAATAATCAACCAAGAGTTACTGAGAGTTCAACCAAGCATGGTGGAAGGACCCAACAAGCATAAGATGTGCCTAACGCCTTCAAGAAATTTGCAATTAAGTTGGGGAAATCAACCATGGGAAGGTTACAACAAGTAATTATACACTTCTTTGTGTATTTATTGGTCCTGACTTTACAGAAAGAGGGACTATATGCATCTTATTCTTTGCTGCACCCACAGTGAGTAGCACAAGGCATGAACTCAAAACTACTTGTTTAAGGAAGGAGTGAATCCCCAAATGTGTGAACAGTAGCACCAAAATTTCTATACAGAAGTGGTTTAGGAGCCACGGTCCGCTTAGAAGGGAAATAAAAATCCATATTTTCCCAGCACTATGCATGAGATTGAGGACATGTCAACTGCACATAATAAAGAGGTATGTGTGTGTGGGTGTGTGTTGTATGTATGGTAGGGAGGCCAATAGATATTACAGGATTATGGGATTACGTTAAAACTAAAATCCCCCAATTCCTTCTTACTGCAATGCAGTCCAAGTGTAATGAGGGCTCAGAGCAAGGAGAGATCGGTTTTAGCTAGTTAGTGCTATATACTGTTTGTGTCCTTCAAAATTCGTATGTCAAAACCTAATCAAAAATTTGTAGGTTGAAACCTAATCCCCAGCGTGGTGGTATTAGGAGTTTGGGGTCTTTGGGGGATAGTTAGGTCATGAGGGTGGAGCCCCTGTGAATGGGATTGGTTTCCTTATAAAAGAGACCCCAGCTCCTTCTGCCCTGGAAGGACACAGTGAGAAGACCACTGACTATAAACGAGGAAGTAGGTTCTTACCAGTACTGAATTTGCTGGCACCTTGATCTTGGACTTCCCAGCACTCAGAACTATGAGAAATAAATGTTTGTTGTTTAAGCCACCCAGTTATTGGTATTTTGATATAGCAGCCTGAATAGACTAAGATAGCTAGTTAAGAAATATTTCACAGAAAATAATCTGTTTTGCTCATTTTCCAAAAATGAGCAGAAGACATGTTTCACACAACAGTTCTTGACATCTTACTTTGGGAATTAGAAATACTATAAAGAAATGCCCACTGCATGGGGGACAGAGGGCGGGCCACTAGGAAGGCCAAAATTCAAAGCATTCTCTTTCCTCTCCATAAAATATGGCACAGTGCTTATGAATTCAGATTGGGGTTTGAGCCCTGTGTCTGCAGATCACTAGCTGTGTGACCTTGGGCAAATTACTTCTTTATGCTTCAAATGTTCCTAACTATTTAATGGGGATAATAACAGTAGCTCACTTACTGGTTAAGGTGGAATGGCAGAGACAATAATGCTTATCAAAATATTCTATGTGCTCCCATACATTCTCCATTTCCTTGCAGTGAAGTGAATCATATGACTAGCTCTGGTCAACAGGCCATAAGCAAAAGTAATTGTGTCACCCAGACCACCAAAGAGTTTAGGAGCCGGCACACAATTTTCTATGTTTTCTTCTTCCCTGCCATAGTGAATGATGATGATCCAGGTAGTGGAGCCTCCATCACATTGAGTACCTGAGTGATTATGTGGTGAACACCCCTCATCACTATCCACATTAGATGTTACATAAAAAATAAATAAGCTTTGTTAAAACCTCTGAGATTTCAAGATGAATTTATTCTTGCAGCATCACCAGCCTGTCCTGAGTAATACAGTTGACACAGCTTGAAAAAATAACCAGGGAAAAAAGCAGTCTTCCAAAAGCATGACTCAAGAATATAGCTAATAAGGAACTAAATGCTACAAATTTTGAGTACATGAACATATGAATAACTCATAGTCATGACTCTTAGGTTCAAGATAAAATTTCTTAAAATTAATCCTCCTCACACCCACTGAAGAAAACTCCAAGTCAGCAGAATTCCAAAATTCTCCCTAAGACACCTCTGAGTGCCACAGTCTTAGAAGTTTCAGGGTTCTTCTGCCCTCTGACACCCATTTATCTTAACTTGGTTTTGTCTCACAATTACCTACACAGTGCTCTCAAGCCCTTTTCTGGTTGCTTCAAGAAATATCATATCAGTTAAGTACCACTTCTAAGATATCTCAAAGAGTTAGAATGTCATAAACATTATTGACAACACAAAGCATCGTCGTGTCAAACCACTATTTCTAACTTGTCTCTCTTCCTCCCAGCCTCCTCCCTTCTCTATCTCACAGGACTTCCTAATTATTCTTCCTCTCTTAGAGTAGCTTCTCCGACTTCTAAAGACAAGGGGCCTATATTTGTTTTCTAGAGCTGCCATAATAAAGTACCAAAAACCGAGTGACTTAAAACAACAGAATTTTACTGTTTCACAATTTTGGAGGCTAGAAGTCAAAAATCACGGTGTCAGCAGAGCACCTCCCTCTGAAATCTGTAGGGAAGATTTTTTTCCTTGTCTCTGCCTAGATTCTGATGGTGGCTGTCTATCCTTGGCATTTGTTAACTTCTAGATACATCACTCCAGTTCGTGTCTCCATCTTCACAAGGCATTCTCCCTGTGTCTCTGGGTCTTCACGTGGCCCTCTTCTTATAGGAAGAGCAGTCATATTGGGTTAGGAGCCCACCATACTCCAGTAGAAGCTCATAATAACTAATTATATCAGCAATGATGCAATTTCCAAATAAGGTAACATTCTGAGGTACTGGGAGTTAGGATCTCAATCTATCTTTTTGAGGGATATACAATCCAACCCATAACAAGACCCTATTCCTGTACAGAACAGAAACTACCCCAAGAATTTATCAACTCTATTTGCCTTTGCACTCCTCGTGCCTCAAACTGTATCTAATAGATGATGACACAAACAGTCTTTCCCTGCAAAAAACATCCAGTAGGATGGTAGGTCAACATTTTCAGGAACAACTTAAAATTCAGGATTATAAAATATATATATATTTAAAGGCATCAGCAAGCTGCTGAAACAAGCAGAACACAAGGGGACAAGATTCTGAGAAGGAAAGAACTAGAAAACACACTGACATTGCACAACTGTTTTGATGATTCTGGATTTGGAGCAAAAGAATGCAAATCCAGATTGCACCCAGGCAGAAGGCCACTGCTAGGGACAGAAAAATGAGTAGAATTTTTCACTGTCTTGTAAGGGTATAGAGACAAAATTTGAAACTTCAAGAGCTAAATTATTGATAACAAACAGAGGAATAGACAACTAAGCCTGATATACAGCCAGCTTTTCCCTTAATATAAATGTCAATTTCTGAAACAAGGCCAGGAGGCTTAGAAGCTAAGCAGATAAACTGAAAAACAGAGCAGAGTTTTTTGGAATCTCAGTTGTTAAAGAGAAAAGGATTAGAGTTTAGGCCCTGCCTGGGAGAGGGACCCAGTGAACTCCTTAGCATTCAGGAAGGTTAGGCCTTATAAGTAAGGGTGAACCAGGAGTAGAATGAGCTTTACCAAAATTGAAGCATAGTCTTTACTTGAATTAAGAAACAGCCCCGGGGGCTTCCCTGGTGGCGCAGTGGTTGAGAGTCCGCCTGCCGATGCAGGGGATGCGGGTTCGTGACCCGGTCCGGGAAGATCCCACATGCCGCGGAGCGGCTGGGCCCATGAGCCATGGCTGCTGAGCCTGCGCGTCAGGAGCCTGTGCTCCGCAACGGGAGAGGCCACAACAGTGAGAGGCCCGCGTACCGCAAAAAAAAAAAAAAAAAAAAAAAAAAAAGAAAAAAAAAAAAGAAACAGCCCCAACTCTGCCCAGCAGAAGAAAGGTAAACTCTGGCTAGAGGAAGATAACGTTATCTGGAGCCATCACAATTTGTTTTTATGTACAATGCCTGGAATTTAATTTTAAAACTACTAGGCATGCCAAAATACAGAACAATATGTCTAAAAGTCCAAAGAAAAACTAGATATGGAAATAGGTCCATGTTGATCCAGATATTAGAGCTAACAGAAAAGAAACTTTAGAATAACTATGAGCTATAACTTCAAGAAACTAAAGGAGAAAAAATTTTAAATAGATGAAAAGACAGAGACTTTCAACAAAGAATTAAAATGTATGAAGAAGAGTCAAAGAAAAATTCTAGAGCTATAAAATACAATTACTGAAATTAACAATTTATTGGATGGACTTAATATGACAGAAGACAAAATTACTGAACTGGAAGACAGGTCCATTCAAATATTCAAACTGAAGAACAGAGAGGAAAAGTGTTAAAAGAAAAAAAAGAGCATAAATACACATCAAACAACAAAACAGTCTAATGTACATGTAATTGATATGCCAAAAGAAAGACAGTGATAGAACAAAAGTAATACTTGTATTCAGTTATGGCTGAAAATTTTCCAAACTCATGAAAGACAATATCTATAGTTTCAAGAGTTCTGAGAACCCTAAATTTAAAAAATTAATGTGAGGAAAATTATATCTTGCTATGTCCTATCAAACTGCTAAAAACCAACGAAAATTTTTAAAAATCTTAAAAGTAGAGAGGGGAAAAAAGACATATTTTAGAGCACAGTAGGAGAATCAGCTAACTCTCATGAGAGATGATGAAAACTAGAAGACAATGGAATGACATCTTTAAAGTGTTGAAAGAAAACAACAACCAAGATTTCAATACTCAAAAATAAAAGGAAAATTAAGATATTTTAAGACAAAACCAAAATATGGAAAGAATACGTTTCTAGCAGACCTGAACTAAAATTACTAAAAGGATTTTTTTTTCAGGCGAAAGACAAATAATCTGAAATAGCAACACTGAAATGCAGGAAGCAATGAAAAGCCTACATTTTCAAAAATCTGTCAGTAATCCCCAGAACAGCAAGAAGCTCAACAACTTATGGAGAATTCCTAGTACCCTGATTATCTCTTAGTAAATTTTTAACTGTTAAAATAACATTACCTGCACCTTGCTCCAAATGAATAGTTTCCTTACTCTTCCCTTGAGTCAGAGAAATTTTATAATCCTTAAGAATCCATCAACCATTAAAAAGGAAGACAGAGAACAATCCAAGAGCCTATTCTTGGGTCTGAAAATGACTTTATTTCATTACAACTCCCCAAATGAAAACTAAGCCTTAAGAATATAAGTGCCCCCCAAACCTCTTCTTCCACTTAATACTTTCATTCCAAAAGAGAGAGATTACCTCAAATAATTCTCATTGTCAAGGAATAACCTCCTAAAGGAAGGAACCTCACAAATCAGCTGATTCTTTTCCTTGCCATCAGTAACAATCCGAAACCTTTTTGCTATGTTTAGTTTTATCTGCACAATAGGAAGCTGGGGGAAAGAAAGTATGGGAGTAATCCTTTGGACTCCTTAGATGCTTTCTATTACATAGTGGCCACCAAATGTATTCAATAATGAACCACTTTAAAGGTTTAAAAGCTGCAGCAAGGTTTAATAGACCATATAAGTCTCTCCCCAGCCCCTTTAAAGAATGTCTGAAATCCAATGACAGGGAGAAGGAAAGACTGGCCTTAACCAGAAAAACAATGTTGTCTGCATGCCCTTTTTATTCCAGAGGCTTAGAAACGCAATCAGCTTTCTTGGCTGTGACCCTTTTGTTCGCAGAGCACATTATGCAGCTTTCTTCATGGCACAGAAGCTCCCTGCAGTGAAAGCCTCCTCCTGAATGGGGTTTCTGAGCACAGACATTTCCTTGCGTCTTATTTGCAGCTTTCTACAATAAGCCCTCTCCCACACAAATACATATTTTCATTATCTTATTTTTAGAAATGCAATTTGAAGAGGGGAAGTGTGATCTGACATAATCTAGTTGTGGTGGATTCTTCATTCTGAGTCTCTCTAGAATCTGGCTGCAAATGCAACAATTCTAACACCAGATTTCAGCACACATACATCAGCTCCACTTAGCTGTATTAAAGCCATGTGCACTGCCATCACGGGAGTGCCATCCCACACGTTCATTAGTCAAAGCATATCATGCAATATGATCATCTTCCATTACAGCATTAAGTGTCTGATCCAGACCGAGAGTGTAGGAAATAAGTTTAGGGTTCTGTGGTTCAGCGAGTTGAACCCTCAGATTATTCTCAGGTCCTAAGTTAGCCTCTACGTACTACACCAATAGTTTCAAACTAACAGGCCTCTCAGGCTACTTCATTTACCAGCTGGAAGCACATTTGTTACCTGACGAATGTGAGAGAACTAAATGCAATTCCGAGAGAGGGGAGGTTGTCTTAAAACTAGAAATTTACCATCTCTAATCAACTCCATCTTCCCTTCCCTCTTTCCTTCTTTCCTTTTCCCCATCCTTTCTGCCTTCTTCTTTCATTCCCTACGTCCACCCATTCTTTCTTTATGAAAAATTATCTTAGCATCTAAGAAGCTCCAGACACTGTCTAAGGTACTGGGAAGGAAAAGATATATAAGCCAGGGCTCCATTCTTGTTGGGGAGACAGATCGGTGGAAAAAATAATTAAAATGCAAAGTGAGACAGATGAGCTGGATTCTGCATGACCAAGAAGTATGGGAAGGGAGCACATGGGGGATAAATTCCAGCCAGAGAGGAAGGGAACTGCATACCCCACTCCCTTAATTAGAGCCTAAAGCAGTACTTGGACTTGATCTGAGCATGCTCGTCATCACAGGCAGGACTGGAACAAGCTGATGTGCATTTGGGTTGTTGGATCTAGAGAAAGTGACCAGTAAAGGGGATAGTAGGAAGGGTCTGTCTCAATGCATCAACCTGCAAATATTTACTTGGCACCTATTACACAGCATGTACTTTCATTACAACTACCCAAGTAAAAAGTATACCTTAAAAATTAAGTATTCTACTGGGGACTGGGGACACATGGGTGAACAAGGCAGATGTGGTCTCAGCCACAGGCAAGAATATTGGCCTCTACCTTCTAGGACCTGTAATGGAGTGATACAGAGTGATGAGCTGCAGGTAGGTACTAAGGGAAAAGTGTTCATGAAGGTTTCAGGGAGACTGAGACAGGGAGGCATGGGTACAGTCACTTTGGGCCCTAGGGACAAACTGCACACAGGTGAAGGAAAGAGGCCTTTTCCCTGAAGATGGAGCCATAATTCTTTGGAAACTCAAGAATTAAGAATGTTCAGAGTACCCTTAGTCCAGAAAAACAGAACCAATATTAGAGATGGAGAGAGAGAGAATGATTTTCAACAACTGACTCACTGATTGTGAGGAATTGGCAAGTCTGAAATCCACAGGGCAGGCCAGCAGGTGGAAACTCAGGATTTCAATGTCTTGAGGCAAAATTTCTTCATTTCAGTTTTCACTCTTAAGGCCTTCAACTGATTGGAGGAGGCTCCCACATCACGGAGGGTTATCTGCCTTACTTAAAGCCAACTGTTTGTAAAGTTTAATCATATCTACAAAACACCTCCACAGCAATATTTAGACTAGTGTTTAACCAAACAGCTGGGCACCACAGTCTAGTAAAGTTGACACCCACACTTAACCATCACATATCAGATTGGGAATTCAGTACCTTCGGCACAGGCATCATAATTCCCGCCAAAAACACAAGAAACTAGCGGGAGCAGCGTTGGTGGCTGGTTGTAGCGACCAGTCAGAACAAAAGAACATGAGGACTCCTCCTATGAGCACATGTGAAACACCCTCTGAACACCCTCAGAAATACTTGGCTGGAAAGGACTACGCAGGTGAAGGCAAGAGCCACACAAGTTTTTGGTGTTATCATTAATTCCATTAACATGGGGAAAGCCTTTGCAACTTGAAAAATGAATTTTGGAAATAATAAAATTTTTCATCTACAAGGAGCCTGTAGGTGACAAGAGCAGAGGATGTGTGGATATTTTATTGCATGAAGTCTGTAAGGGCAGAAGGAGAAAGAAGCAGAAATGTAGGAGCTGCTCCTGTGTTATGAGGGAGCTCTGTGTGATGAAGTTGGGAGGACAAACGCTCTGAACAGGGTAGAGTGGGAGAGACCCTTCCCTGTAGATCCAGTGGTTTGACTGCTGCCAGGTAGAGCTTAGTTGCAATACCACCTGATTATTCCCCCGGAGGCCAGTAAGCGGAAACACTGTTTTCGTTCCCCAGATTCTAAGGCTCAGCCTGGAGGAGAAAGAATGGACCTCAAGTCATTCTGAGATTGGACATGTCTCTGCTTTCAAGCTCCTATGGTCTTGGAATGATTCAGGAGATAATCAGTAGGGACAATCTTAACAGGGACTGCTGGACTGCATCAGCGGAGGCTGAGAACTTAAGTACCATTATGTATGTATACAAGGTAAGCTGGGGCTGAAAACATAGCCCAGTATATAAATCTTGTCAGCTTCTAGGGATATACACACGTATTTTTTTCTCCAAACCTGCTTCTCCTCCAGCACCTTTTTCATTTATTTTTTTTTAACATCTTTATTGGGGTATAATTGCTTTACAATGGTGTGTTAGTTTCTGCTTTACAACAAAGTGTATCAGCTATACATATACATATATCCGCATACCCCTCCCTCTTGCGTCCTCCTCCCACCCTCCCTATCCCACCCCTCTAGGTGGTCACAGAGCACCGAGCTGATCTCCCTGTGCTATGCAGCAGCAGCCTTTTTCTTAGAAACCAATGCCACCATTCACCCAGTCCCCCAGCCAGAGAATGTCCTTAACTCCTTCCACTCAAATTCAGTCACTCTCCAAGTTCTGTTGATTTTTACCTCCTAAAAAATCTCTTAAACTCAAATCCCTCCTCTTCATCCTACTACTACTCTTTGAAGCCGATTTTCCTGCCTGTAGTCCGCAGACACCTCTAACCCATCCTTCATATTAGAACGATGGTTCAAAAATGAAAATCCAGTGCTGTCACTTTCCTACTTCTCTCTCTTCCCAGAGCCATTACGATAAAGGAGAAACCCTTACTGGGGGGAAGTAAGGCTTCTGTAATCTGGTCCTTGTTTACTTCTTCCGTCTTACCCTACACATAGCTATATCAGCCACTCACAGTTTCTTCTGCTCTTTTTAAGTCTCCACACATGCAGCCCTCCCTGGAATGTTCTTCCCACTTCTTTGCTAAGCTGACTCCTACTTCTTTAAGATCTAGATCAAAGGTCATTTCCTCCAATTCGCCCTGGCCTGAGTTGGATGTTTCTCTCCTAGCCTAGGATTGTTTGAGAAGCCACATGTCTGGAGACTTTCTTTCATTTTATGTGATGATAGGTATGGGTTCACCTACCACCACCCCTGCCCACCATCCTGCCAGCCTCAGCTGGTTGCTCTGCCTGGATACTTGCTCCAGCACAGAAGCCAGGCTAACTGTGCTTCTTAGACTGAAGATCTTCTCAAAACCATACTCAGGAGTGTGCCTCATTATTACTGTCCCAGGCCCAGGAAGACTAGAACTCAGTGTTTATCACAGACATTTGTTTTGTCACAGCACAACTTACACTGAAGACAAAGCTTTACAGAGTTATACAGTAAACAGCTGCCTTCAGGATCTCCTGGTTCAAAAGACACAGCAGCATCTTTGTAACATCCCCAGCAGGGTTACTTTCAATCCCTGATTCACCCAGGTATTGGTTTACTGGCATTCTTTCCCTGTCACTTGCAAATAAGTAGCTCTTCCAAAAATAGGTAAACACAAATTTTAAAAGAGCAATCATTTCTATTAGTCTCCAGCAAAGAGCAGGAACAGGAAATAGGAAAGGTCTTCATGTTCGTTATATCTGCCTTGGGATTTGGTTTCCTCAAATTGAGGCCAAAACAAAGTTTGCAGTCTCCTCTGACAATATATGTGGATAGTTAGGTAAGGTTATTTGCTTACCAGACAGCATTTGGTGTCACCAAGACAGCCACTTAAAGAACCACAGTGGATTAAGGAAATCCTTCAGAAAAGAAAGGCATCTGACAGCACCAGGACAATTGAGGAATTAACTTCAGGGAGAGTCATCTCCAGCCTGAAAAAAGCAAGCACAGGAAACAGAATCAGGAAGACAACAAGAATGAAGCAGCCCCATCTCTTCTCTTGGTTATTATTGCCTTTTCCGGAAGCAGTGTCTACACTGGCCAAATTATTATTCTTCTGAAAATAAGCAAACCTCAGTGATTCCAACTAGTAAAATCATGAGCAACCACATTAACCAAGTACCTGGATAAAAGCTGGACTCAGAGAAACAGAGTAGAGTGGTCGTTACCAGGGGTCAGAGGGTAGAGGCGATAAGGGGATATTGGTCAAAGGGTGCAAATGTCCAGTTATGAGATGCACAAGTTCCGGGGATCTAATGTACAGCATGATGGTTACAGTTAATAATGTATCATAACTTGAAAAGTTGCTGAGAGAGTAAATCTTGAATGTTCTCACCACAAAAAAGAAATGGGAATTATGTGATGGGATGGAGGTGTCAGCTAACGTATGGTGGTAATCATGTTGCAATATATATCAAATCACCTGTATACCTTAAATTTACACAGTCAATTATATCATTATAAAGCTGGAAAAAATAATAATAAATAAAAACATTTTTAAAACTGCAAATTAGGTTTGTAGAGCATAGAGTATGGAGGTTTTTATGTAGATAAATTGTCATCATAATTACGTGTTAGTTAAAATTTCAAATAAATTCAAATTCTTGTGCTCCAGAGCATGGTAGTAGCGAGCATGTTGAAAAAAGCCAGCCACAGAACCTACAATTCATTCATTCATTCATTCATTCATTCTACAATTTTTTTTTGTTTTTTTGCGCTACGCGGGCCTCTCACTGTTGTGGCCTCTCCCATTGCGGAGCACAGGCTCCGGACGCGCAGGCCCAGCGTCCATGGCACACGGGCCCAGCCGCTCCGTGGCATGTGGGATCTTCCCGGACCGGGGCACGAACCCGTGTCCCCTACATCGGCAGGCCGACTCTCAACCACTGCGCCACCAGGGAAGCTCCATTCTACAAATATTTTTGAAGCAACCATATATAAGTACTATATTCATCAGTAAAAACAAACGGCAACTATCTTGGAGTTAAGAAAATAGAGCCACACTACCCAACTTTAGTCCCTAACCATGCCACTTAGTTTTAACTATGGAACCTTGAATAAGTTCTTGAATCTTTGTATATAACTCAGTATCTTCATCTGTAAAATGTGTTTAATGAGAGTACCTTGACCTCATAGGATTGTTGTGAGGACTAAATAAGTTTGTAAATATAAAGCAGTTATCTTTACATTTGTGTATATACAATGCCTGCCAGGTCACATAACAATAACAACAACAACCAAAAAATGCATATGGGCATTTACCATATGCAATGTACTAGGTATAGCAAATATTTAATAAATGTTAGCCCTTATTATTGTTGTTATTACAATTATTACTTGGATCCTTTAGTTTTGTATTTTAACTAAAAAATCAGAAATATTCTGATTTTTATAGTTGTCATTACTGCTAGGTCGATAGCTTTGGTAGGTTTCCACCATACTCTGAGGGAGAAATTAGAGAAAATAGACCCAAAATATACTATAGGTCTAACGTAATAGTCATCTGACAATATCTGAGTTTAGAACATAAGCCTAAAAGGCCAGAGAGAAGTTTTAAGAAGTTTTAAGAATATATTTGAAGTCCATCATCTAGCATATTCTACATGTCTAATAAAGAATGTGCCCAAGGTTAAGGAGAGAGCCCGTCTTCTTGGACCTTGTTTAACAAAGCAAAGCAAGAAGGTAGGCCTATGTCAGAGCAGTGGTTCGGAAAAAAATAATGATGATGGTAAGGGCTCTGAGTTAGTCAGACATGAGGTTTATGTCCAGAAAATTCAACTAAAGCAAGGAGGGAGGATGAAGACAGTTCTGAGTCCAGGCACACTAGAAGGAAGCTGCCATCCCCATTCCACAAGACTGAGAAACAACAGGAAAATATTCAGTCAGAAGATCAGAAATTCTAGCCACGGGTAACCAAGGCGAGGATCAAGCTTTTCTACAGACACGTGACAGTCTCCCATCTCTTTTTCACTGGCCGGGGCCTATGAGGGTCTAAGAGATTGTAGGTACTCAAATAGTGGCTGTCTGACTGAAGCTACTTTTACTCTGCGGAGCAATGCCTGGAGACCTGTCTGGCACATCATGCTTACATCTGCACGTCTCTTACCCTTACGCGATTGTAACCACCCTAAAAGCACCGACTACTGCCTCAACTTGGCATATTCCCAGAGAGACTCATATTATACATATTCAATAAATATTTTCTGAATGAATGAATAACGACTATGAGCAAATGAGCAGACACCAAGGGAGTCTGATCCTGAGCCAACTGCTTTCTGAGAGAAATGTTCCTACACCCTCCCCATCCAGAGCAAAATGGTTTCAGGGTGGGGGGACATCTAGCCATGTTGTCTGCCAAGAATCAACAGTGCCATCTTCCAAGAGGAGCAAATCAATTTTCCTTTGGGAAATTACCCCACCCCATCCTCTCCTGGCTAAGGGTGGGGCTAAGAGTTGAGCCAATCCCCTTTCTCTCCCTGGCATTTGAACCTTAAGCGAAAGAAATTCAAGGAAAGAAAATGGTTGGAGCTAATTCATCCCAGCAGTGCCTGAAGAGTTTGTCCATTAGTTCATGCTACCTCGATGGCTGTAGTTGTCTTAGTTTCCGTCCTTTATGAGACCCGGCAATGTAACTCTTCCTTTGCATCAGTGAGTTTCCCTTTATCCTTTAACAAATTCCTTTGGTCCATAAGTTTAGCAAGAGTCCATTTCAATAGCTAGAAACTGAGAATTCAACGGGTGTGCTATAAGATCCTTGCTCCAGATCAGTAGTTCTTAATGTTGGCTGCACATTAGAATCACTGGGGAGTTTTTAAAATCCCAGCACTCAGGCCACACCCCAAACCAATTAAAGGGGACTCTATGAGGCTACAACCAATCCTTGTTAAAGCACCCCAGGTGATCTCTAATGTGCAGCCCAGGTTGAGAGTCACTGCTCAAGAGTTAATGGAAATACGTCCACCTTATTCTCAGAAAATGAAGGAGCCTTGCAACACCCCTCGGTATTTTACAAGTGACACATTTTTAAAGACAGAATTTAACCCTAGAGAAAGAACTAAACTCCCACTCAGAATTCGTGTTTTCCACAAGAATTAAAGAAATAGGAGAGTTTTCATCTTTAATTACTATTTTTACTACCAAGTAAATTGAAAGAGTTTCACAACTGTAAGCACTTTCTAATTTTATTAACAACACAAGTAAAGCACAGTATCAGGGAAGAAGATATCCCTGTTGGTCTTCATTTGAAATAGATCACAATAATCTATTCCAAGCTTGGAAATATTCCTACTGAAGAATCCCTAGAAACATGTTTAAAGCGGGGCTGTCTTTGGTGACATCTGTTGACTAGAAGGTGATCATGAGAAGGGAGAAAACTGACACCTTTTCACTTCCTCTACTCCTGTCTTGTGAGAGACCCTTTTCTTAATGTTGTGGGAAATGCAGTGAGGAAAAAGCCAGCTAAGGAGCCAAACAATTAAATTGCACAGAAAACGATAAACGTGCCTATAACAAGCGTGAAAGCTAAGTTGAAATATTTGACATTTTGTTTCCTAAAGTGAAGACTTGCCTTTTCTTAAGAACAGTTTCTATAGAGTCTATAGAAAGAGAGAGAGAGACTACAGAGAGACTATAGAGAGACTAAGGCAATACGGTGACATTCCAGAAGACATCCCAGCTGTGTGCATGCCCTGCACAGGGAATCAAACAGTTACACAAGGACTCAAAAGGAGATGCCTCAATGGAGGCGCATTTCTACTGCTGCTCGGCTGCCACCCTCTTCTCTCTTGCCCATGACTCATCCTCAGTGCATGTAGACTTGAGGCATACATGGGCTGCTGTGAGCTCTGCCAGCCTTCGTGGAGTGATGCTGCACCTGTAGAATCAGCTCTGCTTCCCACAGCCTCGGGTGGGACCCGGTGTCCCTCGAAATCAATTGGGTCCATCCTCTTCTATCAGCTACACAAGGTGATGGTGTTTTTCTTTTTTTCTATTTTTGTTTTTAGCCCTGATGAGGTTGAGTCAATTTGAGAACAGATTTATGTACAGTGAAGCACTGCATAAGCTGAACAACAGAATTTAGGCGCTTTATGGAATGTACCGCAGTTGAACGCAGAAAGGAAGGGAATGGGGCTCCGCTCCCAAGGAACAAGGGAAAGGAGAGTGAGGGGAATACTGGTGTGTCTGGCACGTGTTCAGGGTGTCCTTTTTTAAAAAAATTCTTCCCGCTTCTAAATCCAAATATCATGTAAGAATGCATTTTAAAACATTTTTAAAGCCAAATAAATTTAAATTAGATGGTATTCATTTGTTGTCTTTTGTTTTCATTTATCAGTATAAGAGGAAATAACTCCTTCTGAGAATAGGACAATCACTAGGAAACCATTTAGAAACATGTCTTCCCACTGGTCAAATTTTTTTGTTATAAACATGAATTCAAAAGATATTTAACTGAGACTCTAGTATGTGCTAAGCATATGCAGTCAAAAAAATAAAATTCACACTTTCACGATTATAATACAATAAGCCCCCTCTCGTGCTGTGCTGTCAATTCATTACGTCATTATTCCAAAGCTATTTTTGAGCAACTAATTGGGGGAATCTTGGGCAAGACATTGTCCTTCCCAAACTGAGAATGTGATACTAATTCTCTCTTTATGATAGAGCGCATAAGAACAGTCCACTTGGACAGTATAATGGGTAAAAATGCAATGGAATTGTTCCCTGTGCGTTATTGACTGACCACAGGGCAATACAACTCATGAAAATAGAAGACGTATATGATAATGGAAAGACAGCTGGACTTGGGATCTGAATACCCAAGTCTGAATTCTGGCCTCTCAAGACACAAGCTGTGAAACCACACACTGGTCACCTCCTGTTACAGTTTCTTTCATTATAAAATGAGGATGACAACTATAGCTGCCTCCCCAACTGTTAATGAGAAACAAATCAATAACATATGTTCACACACCGAACACAGTGGCCTGTGCTCCAGTTTTTGCTGAACCCCAGCCTGAATTCCATTAGCATCAAGCAATGAACATCTGAATTGGCTGCCGTGAATGCCTTTTTACTTTACCATGCATAAGTCAGGAATGACCGTGGATTACCTGTGATCTTTACTTTCTTCTTTATACTTTTCTGTATTTTCCAGTTTTCCTACAGTGATCATGTATAAAATTTATACATTTTATGACTAAAAAGATGTGGGTGAATTTTAGAGGCTGGAGTTAGACTGAAGGCATTGGATTCAGTGAACACACGTGAGTTAAGAGCATTTTGATAACTGTTCGAACTCACCAAAGGACAGAATGTCAGTAAGTCAGAACACTAAAATTATTGAAGTGAGAAGCTTGCTCCATTCTTATTATTTCTGTAAGAGAAAAACCTTCCTTAATGAGCTCATTGTATACTTATATACAGTTGACCCTTGAACAACACGAGTTTGAACTGCACAGATCCACTTACAAGAGAATATTTTCAGCAAATACCTACTACAGTCCTACACAATCTGTGGATGGTTGAATCCACAGATGTGGAACTATAGATATGGAGGGCCGACTATAAAGTTATATAAAGATTTTTGACTGTGCAGAGGGTCAATGCCCCAACCCCCATACTGTTTAGGGTCATCTGTAGTTTAAAATGTTCATTTATTGTCTGTTTATAATAACATAATGGCCATCACGGAGCACTTATTATGTGTCAGGTGTTTTGCAAACAATCTTACCAACACTATAAGAAATGTATTTTTATCCCCATTTTATCTACAGGGAAATTCAACCAAAGTAATTTTCCCAAGGTTGTGGCCAGTAAATGGTTGTGTCTGGTACCACCATCAATCCACTCTACTCTCTCCCATTATACTTTCCCATACTATGGAGGCTAGTTTTCAGACTCCTTTGCAGCTCTGGTTCCACCAAGCAGATACACCCATGGAAGACAAGGAAGATAAATGTGAGCACCAAATGAAGAGATAGGATTCTTTGCCAAGGGCAGTCTTTGGTTCTTCGAGTGCAGTGGTCAAGGAGGCTATGTGTTCAATGCATAGGAGTGATGAGCAGCAGACAGTCAGTAGTGAGGGCTTATATAAAGAAGTCCCTTGCAATTTTGGAGTGTTTCTGCTGGCTGCATTATTTCTGTTTTTACAGCATGCAAACATGTTTCCCAGGCCTGGAAAGTCTGCAAGTTGTCCAACACTCTGTAATAAAGTCATTTCCATTTAAACTACTTAGAGTGAATTCTGTTGTGTGCAACTAAAGAATTGAGGCTAACCAATGGATCTTCTATACTCCATGCTTTTCCCACCTTGTCTATGTTTTTTCCAACTATTAGAAACTGTCTTTTTTTAATAGAAATGGCAAAAAGGAAAAAACAAACAAACCTGGATCTGGGATTCCTAAGACCAAAGAGATGACTTTAAGGCAATGTAGCTGTGACTAAAGAGAGTTAAGAACCAAAAAAGTTAAATAAAAGGACTTGTTTAAGGCAAGGACTCCAGGAAAGATTAAATCAACAAAGATCTGAAAAAGCAGCTGAAAGGGGAAAGCAGAAGTGTCAGCTAGGGTGAGAGAGCAGTTCAAAACTATCTGGATACACATTCCAGAAGAGTTCCGGGGTCACTGCTGTGGACAAAACACAGCAGTTTGACCTCGGCCTGGTCACAAAAATCACACCGGGAATCCCATTAACTGTTTCAAAGATTGCAGGCTAAAAATCATACAGCCTTGGTCAAGGGTTAATAAACTCTGGCTCACAAACAAAATCCTGCCTGCTGGCTTTTTTGTAAATAAAGCTTTATTGGAACACAGACACACCCATTCACTTACAAATTGCCTACGGATGCTTTCACATCATAGGGTTGAGGCAGCTGTCACAGAGACCATGTAACCCACAAAACCTAAAATATTTATCCGGCCCTTTACAGAAAAATTTGCTGACTCTTGGTCTAGGAGGTTGGGAGGGCAAAGTCATTTGGAATTGATAAGTCAGTTTTTTATATCTGTCAACAGAAAAGGGACTATGTGGACAGATACAGGGACCAAGATTGCTTCCTGAAGAGGAGAAGACTTTTAACCCCCTTTGGTGGAAGCAGAGTCTCCAGGACTATTCAGTCTGCAGGTGTCCTTGTGGGGGGGGGCGGGGGGGGCGGTTGGGAATAAGGAACATCAGAGGTGCTGAAGTGAGTAAGGAATTGAAGAGGTTGAAAGAAATAAAACTGTAACCAGAGGACGTAGATGATAAATCCAGAGAGAGAATGCAAATAGAGGTGGAAAGTTTAGAAACTCAGGCTACAGCTCCAGAGGTATTTAAGTGAGAAAGAGGAGGTACAGATGGGTAGTCAGAGAAATAATAGGCAGCCCGTTTGAGACCATACCTCAAGGGCCAAGTCATTGTGGGCGATGATTTTTCAATGTGTTCCTATTATGCACTAGGCACTGAGTTGGGTCCTCAGAGAGTCTGCAGACTAGAGAAGGATAAAGGTGTAGCTCACAGCTCCAAAACAGTGGAGTGGCTAAGAAGCAGCCTTTGAATCTGACAGTTGAGGGAACCTTCAGCAATCTTAGTAAAGAGAGGTGGACTCTGTGTAATTTGGAGGAATAACAGTTGTTCTGAAAGGGGTCTCTGGGAATTTCAAATAGTGAGAACAGTGGAACAGTGCTCCAGAAGGGATTAAGATGAAAGGAAGGAGATGAAACGATAGCTGGAAGGCATAAATGGGTCTCATGTTGCTTTCTGAAAGATGGGTGCTATAGCCCAAAACCCTTTTCATCATACAGAGATGGCGGCCGTGGCAGCATTCTTTGTAACAGAATTTGACCTGTGGGTGAGCGGCTTCCATTCTCTCTGACTACCAGAAGATTTTTCTTAGCTGTGTTTTGGAAAAACAGAAAGAAATGCCAACTCTACTGCAAACCACTATAAATGTTACCTACACTGTGCCTGTGGCTACTTTATCCAAGGGTAATGAGAGGATGACCAGAATAAAAATACTCTGCAGTCTTTCTCAGCAGCAAACAGGCAGTGGGACTGAGTAAGCACAGAAGAAAAAGGGAGAGCCCTTCCTGAGTGGACGAGAACAACAAAAGGCAGTTATTCAACAATCAACCCACTTGGGCCCCTGCAAGAACCTGCTGCTGCAGCTGCCTCAGCTCTGCCAGGGGAGGGGGGTCAAGTCAGCCCCTGGGAGTCGTGCTAGATGAGCTGAAGAAGCGAAGAGAATCTTATACGTCCCAAACTTAGGAGACTCTGAAAGTTCAGATTTCTTCATTTTCCAGCCACCATTTTTGTCACCTCTGAAGACTTGCATCTCAAACTTGAGGAAGCCACTTAACCTTTCTGGGTCCCTTTTTCCATCTGTAATAACGAAGATGATAAAAATTGTGCCTTTTCCTCCTCAAGGAGTCTGAGCTACTGCTATCAAAATGTCTTACAAAGAGAAAGTTGCTTCTGTAGAAACTCAACACTTAGGTGCTGAGGTTTGGCAATTTTCTCTAAGGAGCACTTTGGGAACCACTGAGAAGCGAGATTTAGATGCTTGTCGTGCCTAACAGTAAAGCTAAAGGGAGTCTGGATTCCGCAAGATCCTGCAGTGTGACATCTCTGCAGATTTTCCAGCTACGTGGGGCATTTCCTAGCAAAGCAAGGTGTATGTGAGAAAGGCTGATGGCTGCAGGGGAAGTAATACGTACAGGATACTGGTTAAGAGATTGGATTCTAGAGACAGACCACACAGCTCCATCACCCTCTACTGTGTGACTTGTTACAAATCCACCATCCTCTCTGACCTTCAGTTCCCTCACCTGTAAAGGGTAGATAACTGTACATACTTCAGTAGGTTCTATTAAAGAGTAAAAGAAATAATGAATGTAAAGTACTCAGCACAGTGCCTGGAACACAGGAAGCAACCCAAAATGTTAGCTATTAATATAATTATATTTTGATACTAATGAAGGCTCAAGGAACCTGCCATGGGAAGGAGGTTACAGCGGGACTGACCTCACTTGGAATCAGGGAGTCAATAAAGATATTTCTGGAGAGGGAATTCCCTGGCGGTCCAGTGGGTAGGGCTCCACACTCTCAAGGCCGAGGGCCCAGGTTTGATCCCTGGTAAGGGAACTAAAATCCCACAAGCTGGGTGGTGTGGCTAAAAAAAATTTTTTTTTTTCTGGAGAAAGAAGAGGGGAAATAAAAAATACTAATGGTCTGGGAAGGAGCATACCTACACCCAGAGGTTGGGGATTAGATGGAGAAACATCTGATGGAAACACCTGGGCTTGAATCACCTAAGATAGGAAATCTGAGGCCCTGAAAAGGAGCTATAAGGGAAGAGGTTCCAGAGGAGCATGCCAAGGACATCTCCAGGTGTGTGAGCAGCAGGGACCAGCTCTGAATTGAGGACCAAAGCTCATTGGCCATCGGAGGCCCAGAGATACATGAGGTCATATAAAGTAATCATCAGACTCACTGAGCATGTAATACGGGAAAAAAGGAAACATGTCTCAGACAGCCCAGAAATAAACTCCAGGGACTCTTTCCAGTCAAGGGATCCAACTCCCGTTTGGCTCCAAAATGCTACCAAGAGGTAAAGTGGTAAAGAAACAGAAGTCCACACCTCCCAAGTTCCATTCAAAACAACTTTGTTTTCTTTTCTGTTACAGTTATTTGACAAAGTCAAATGTAATTTTCAAGACAATGAAAAAGTAAAAACAATATTAAAAACCTTCCAAAAATGAAATTATATGCCCCACTCTCTAGATTTACCAAACATCTTTCTTCCTGCAGTGCTGCCCTTTATTAAAATCTAATACTAATGTGGGGTTAATGTGACAGCCCCGAGTACACAGATTAAGTTATAAAAGAAATAAGCTTTTATTACTTTTCCAAAGACAAAGCAATAACTTAGAATAACAGAATGATGTTAAACTTTCTACCACTTTCCACCCTCACATTTTCCCGTTTTCTTTCTCCATATAACAGGAAAATTTTCTTTAAAAAAAATTAAGACTCCATTTACAAGTTTACAATAGAGCAATAAGTAAGAATAATACCATATTCTTTGTGACAACATCTTCTAGAGGCAGGGAAAACTGTCTTTGAAATTAGCCCCCAAATTTAACCCCATGTTTCTTACTTTTAAGTACACTGGATTAACATACTGTTAATCCCTTTTGCTCATTCCCCACAGTTCTTTTTCTCTTTAACCTACTGAATATCTCTCAAATCTGTTGTCTCCTTTCAGGCCTCCTCATATTTCAGATGCTGTCAATCTCAAATACATCCTCCTAGCCATCAGATCGGGACCTGTGTCAAGGGAACATCTAATTTCCTGCTTAAAAAATGAACTTCCTGTCACTTACAGAATCATGGCATCACTCTTGGGTATGCCCCACTTACATGTGCATCTACTTTGTCCTCGATCCTCCCTGCCCCTCCCACCTGTCCAACACCGCCACACCCATAGCATGGCCACCACCCAACACCACCATCTCAACCACTACAGCTCTGGAGAGTCTGTGGGTCTCTAACCCATCTCGCTGTTGTAATCCCTGCATTTTCACAACCTGTGTCTCAATTACCCTTCCTTCTTTTTTTTTTTTTTTCTGCTATTGCTTTTATTTTATTTTTTCAATTTTTAATTGAACTATAATTGATTTACAATGTTGTGTCAATCTCTGCTGTACAGCAAATGACTGAGTTATACACATACATTTTTTTATATTCTTTTCCACCTTGGTTTATCACAGGATATTGAATGTAGTTCCCTGTGCTATACAGTAGGACCCTGTTGTTTATCCATTCTAAACGTAATAGTTTGCACCTACCAATCCCACGCCTATTGCTTTTTCTTCATTTTTTTAACATCTTTATTGGAGTATGATTGCTTTACAATGGTGTGTTAGTTTCTGCTGTATAACAAAGTGAACCCGCTATACAGATACATATATCCCCATATCCCCTCCCTCTTGCGTCTCCCTCCCACCCTCCCTATCCCACCCCTCTAGGTGGTCACAAAGCATTGAGCTGATCTCCCTGTGCTATGCAGCTGCTTCCCACTAGCTAGCTATTTTACATTTGGTAGTGTATATATGTCCATGCCACTCTCTCGCTTCGTCCCAGCTTACCCTTCCCCCCTCCCCGTGTCCTCAAGTACATTCTCTATGTCTGCGTCTTTATTCCTGTCCTGCCCCTAGGTTCTTCAGAACCATTTTTTATTTTAAGGTTCCGTATATATGTGTTAGCATACGGTATTTGTTTTCCTATTTCTGACTTACTTCACCCTGTATGACAGACTCTAGGTCCATCCACCTCACTACAAATAACTCAATTTCATTTCTTTTTATGGCTGAGTAATATTCTATTGTATATATGTGCCACATCTTCTTTATCCATTCATCTGTCAATGGACACTTAGGTTGCTTCCATGTCCTGGCTATTGTAAATAGAGCTTCAGTGAATATTGTGGTACGTGACTCTTTTTGAATTATGGTTTTCTCGGGGTATATGCCCAGTAGTGGGATTGCTGGGTCGTATGGTAGTTCTATTTTTAGTTTCTTAAGGAACCTCCATACGGTCCTCCATAGTGGCTATATCAACTTACATTCCCAACAACAGTGCAAGAGGGTTCCCTTTTCTCCACACACTCTCTAGCATTTATTGTTTGTAGATGTTTTGATGATGGCCACTGTGACCGGTGTGAGGTGCTACCTCATTGTAGTTTTGATTTGCATTTCTCTAAGGATTAGTGATGTTGAGCATCCTTTCATGTGTTTGTTGGCAATCTGTATATCTTCTTTGGAGAAAGGTCTATTTAGGTCTTCTGCCCAGTTTTGGATTGGGTTGTTTTTTTTATATTGAGCTGCATGAGCTGCTTGTATACTTTGGAGATTAATCCTTTGTCAGTTGCTTCATTTGCAAACATTTTCTCCCATTATGAGGGTTGTCTTTTCATCTTGTTTATGGCTTTCTTTGCTGTGCAAAAGCTTTTAAGTTTCATTAGGTCCCATTTGTTTATTTTTGTTTTTATTTCCATTACTCTAGGAGGTGGGTCGAAAAGGATCTTGCTGTGATTTATGTCATAGAGTGTTCTGCCAATGTTTTCCTCTAAGAGTTTTATAGTGCCTGGTCTTACATTTAGGTCTTTAATCCATTTTGAGTTTATTTTTGTGTATGGTGGTAGGGAGTTTTCTAATTTCATTCTTATACATGTAGCTGTCCAGTTTTCCGAGCACCACTTACTGAAGAGGCTGTCTTTTCTCTATTCTTGCCTCCTTTATAAAAGACAAGGTGACCATATGTGAGTGTGTTTATCTCTGAGCTTACTATCCTATATTGTATTGTACTGTATTGCTCTGTATTTCTGTTTTTGGGCCAGTACCATACTGTCTTGATTACTGCAGCTTTGTAGTATAGTCTGAAGTCAGAGAGCCTGATTCCTCCAGCTCTGTTTTTCTTTACCAGATTGCTTTGGTTATTCAAGGTCTTTTGTGTTTCCATACAAACTGAGTTATTTTTGTTCTAGTTCTGTGAAAAATGCATTGGTAGTTCAACAGGGATTGCATGAAGCTGTACATTGCTTTGGGAAGTATATTCATTTTCACAATGTTGATTCTTCCAATCCAAGAACATGGCAGATCTCTGCATCTCTTTGTACCATCTTTAATTCTTTCATCAGTATCTTACAGTTTTCTGCATACAGGTCTTTTGTCTCCTTAGGTAGGTTTATTCCTAGGTATTTTATTCTTTTTGTTGCAATGGTAAGTGGCAGTGTTCCCTTAATTTCTCTTTCAGATTTTTCATCATTAGTGTATAGCAATGCAAGAGATTTCTGTGCATTAATTTTGTATCCTGCTACTTTACCTAATTCATTGATTAGCTCTAGTAGTTTTCTGGTAGCATCTTTAGGATTCTCTATGTATAGTATCATGTCATCTGCAAACAGTGACACTTTTACTTCTTCTTTTCCGATTTGGATTCCTTTTCTTTCTTTTTCTTCTCTGGTTGCTGTGGCTAAAACTTCCAAAACTATGTTGGATAATAGTGGTGACAGTGGGTAACCTTGTCGTGTTCCTAATCTTAGAGGAAATGCTTTCAGTTTTTCACCATTGAGAACAATGTTGGCTGTGGCTTTGTCATACATGGCCTTTAATAGGTTGACGTAAGTTCTCTCTATGCCTACTTTCTGGAGGGTTTTTATCATAAATGGGTGCTGACTTTTGTTGAAAGCTTTTTCTGCATCTACTGAGATTATCATATGTTTTTTCTCCTTCAGTTTGTTAATATGGTGTATCACGTTGATTGATTTGCGTATATTGAAGAATCCATGCATTCCTGGGATAAGCCCCACTTGATCATGGTGTATGATCCTTTTAATGTGCTGTTGGATTCTGTTTGCTAGTATTTTGTTGAGGATTTTTACATCTATGTTCATCAGTGATATTGGCCTGTAGTTTTCCTTTCATGTGACATCTTTGTCTGGTTTTGGCATCAGGGTGATGGTGGCCTCGTAGAATGAGTTTGGGAGTGTTCCTCCCTCTGCTATATTTTGGAAGAGTTTGAGAAGGACAGGTGTTAGCTCTTCTCTAAATGTTTGATAGAATTCGCCTGTGAAGCCATCCAGTCCTGGGCTTTTGTTTGCTGGAAGATTTTTAATCACAGTTTCAATTTCAGTGCTTGTGATTGGTAAGTTTATATTTTCTATGTCTTCCTGGTTCAGTCTCAGAAGGTTGTGCTTTTCTAAGAATTTATCCATTTCTTCCAGGTTGTCCATTTTATCAGCATATAGGTGCTTGTAGTAATCTCTCATGATCCTTCGTATTTCTGCAGTGTCCGTTGTTACTTCTCCTTTTTCATTTCTGATTCTATTGATTTGAGTCTTCTCCCTTTTTTTCTTGATGAGTCTGGCTAATGGTTTATCAATTTTCTTTATCTTCTCAAAGAACCAGCTTTTAATTTTATTGATCATTGCTACTACTTCCTTCATTTCTTTTTCATTTATTTCTGATCAGATTTTTATGATTATTTTCGTTCTGCCAACTTTGGTTTGTTTCTTTGTTCTTCATTCTCTAATTGCTTTAGGTGTTTATTTGAAATGTTTCTTGTTTCTTGAGGTAAGATTGTATTGCTATAAACTTCCCTCTTAGAACTGCTTTTGCTGCATCCCATAGGTTTTGGGTTGTCGTGTTTTCACTGTCATTTCTTTCTAGGTATTTTTTAATTTCCTCTTTGATTTCTTCAGTGATCTTTTGGTTATTTAGTAGTATATTGTTTAGCCTCCATGTGTTTGTATTTTTTACAGATTTCTTCCTCTGATTGATATCTAGTCTCATAGTGCTGTGGTCAGAAAAGATACTTGATACGATTGCAACGTTCTTAAATTTACCAAAGCTTGATTTGTGACCCAAGATATGGTCTATCCTGGAGAATGTTCCATGAGCACTTGAGAAGAAAGTGTATTCTGTTGTTTTTGGGTGGAATGTCCTATAAATATCAATTAAGTCCATCTTGTTTAATGTATCATTTAAAGCTTGTGTTTCCTTATTTATTTTCATTTTGGATGATCTGTCCATTCGTGAAAGTGGTGTGTTAAAATCCCCTACTATGATTGCGTTACTGTCAATTTCCCCTTTTATGGCTGTTAGCATTTGCCTTATGTATTGAGGTGCTCCTATGCTGGGTGCATAAATATTTACAATTGTTATATCTTCTTCTTGGATTGATCCCTTGATCATTATGTAGTGTCCTTCTTTGTCTCTTGCAATAGCCTTTATTTTAAACACTGTTTTGTCTGATATGAAAATTGCTACTCCAGCTTTCTTTTGATTTCCGTTTGCATGGAATATCTTTTTCCATCCCCTCACTTTCAGCCTGTATATGTCCCTAGGTCTGAAGTGGGTCTCTTGTAGACAGCATATATACGGGTCTTCTTTTGTATCCATTCAGCCAGTCTACGTCTTTTGGTTAGAGCATTTAATCCATTCACATTTAAGGTAATTATCGATATGTATGTTCCTATTACCATTTTCTTAATTGTTTTGGGTTTGTTATTGTAGGTCTTTTCCTTCTCTTGTGTTTCCTGCCTAGAGAAGTTCCTGCAGCATTTGCTGTAAAGCTGGTTTGGTGGTGCTGAATTCCTTAGTTTTTGTTTGTCTGTAAAGGTTTTAATTACTCTGTCAAATCTGAATGAGATTCTTGCTGGGTAGAGTAATCTTGGTTGTAGGTTCTTCCCTTTCATCACTTTAAATATGTCCTGCCACTCCCCGCTGGCTTGCAGAGTTTCTGCTGAAAGATCATCTGTTAACTTAATGGGGATTCCCTTGTATGTTATTTGTTGCTTTTCCCTTGCTGCTTTTAATATTTTTTCTTTGTATTTAATTTTTGATAGTTTGATTAATATGTGTCTTGGCATGTTTCTCCTTGGATTTATCCTGTATTGGACTCTCTGAACTTCCTGGACTTGATTGACTATATCCTTTCCCATATTAGGGAAGTTTTCAACTATAATCTCTTCAAATATTTTCTCAGTCCCTTTCTTTTTCTCTTCTTCTTCTGGGACCCCTATAATTCAAATATTGGTGTGTTTAATATTGTCCCAGAGGTTTTTGAGACTGTCCTCAATTCTTTTCATTCTTCTCTCTTTATTCTATTCTGTGGTAGTTATTTCCACTATTTTATCTTCCAGGTCACTTATCCGTTCTTCTGCCTCAGTTATTCTGCTATTGATTCCTTCTAGAGAATTTTAAATTTCATTTATTGTGTTGTTCATCATTGTTTGCTCTTTAGCTCCTCTAGGTCCTTGTTAAACTTTTCTTGTATTTTCTCCATTCTATTTCCAAGATTTCGGATCTTCTTCACTATCATTATTCTGAATTCTTTTTCAGGTAGACAGACTGCCTATTTCTTCTTCATTTGTTTGGTCTGGTGGGTTTTTACTTTGTTCCTTCATCTGCTGTATATTTCTCTGTCTTCTCATTTTGCTTAACTTTCTGTGTTTGGGGTCTCCTTTTCACAGGCTGCAGTTTCGTAGGCCCATTGTTTTTGGTGTGTGCCCCCAGTGGGTCAGGTTGGTTCAGTGGGTTGTGTAGGCTTCCTGGTGGAGGGGACTGGTGCCTGTGTTCTGGTGGATGAAGCTGGATCTTGTCTTTCTGGTGGGCAGGACTGCGTCCTGTGGTGTGTTTTGGGGTTTCTGTGAACTTATGATTTTAGACAGCCTCTCTGCTAATGGGTGGGGTTGTGTTCCTGTCTTGCTAGTTGTTTGGCATGGGGTGTCCAGCACTGAAACTTGCTGGTCGTAGAGTGGAGCTGGGTCTTAGCATTGAGACGGACATCTCTGGCAGAGCTCTCACTGATTGATATTACGTGGGGCCTGGAGGTCTCTGGTGGTCCAATGTCCTGAACTCGGCTCTCTCACCTCAGAGGATCAGGCCTAACACCCAGCCAGAGCACCAAGACCCTGTCAGCCATACGGCTCAGAAGAAAAGGGAGAAAAAAGAAAAAGAAAGAAAGAAAAATAATAATAAAGGAAAGTTATTAAAATAAAAAAATATTATTAAAATTAAAAAATTCAGAAACTAATTTAAAAAAAAGAGAGCAACCAAACCAATAAACAAATCCACCAATAATAACAAGCACTGAAAACTACACTAAGATAAACATAAAAATCAGAAATTGGTCAGTCGCATACAGCAAACCCCATGTCTACAGTTGCTCCCAAATTCACTGCCTCAATTTTGGGATGATTCGTTTTTTATTCAGCTATTCCACAGATGCAGGGTACATCAAGTTGATGGTGGAGATTTAACCCGCTGCTCCTGAGGCTGCTGGGAGAGATTTCCGTTTCTCTTCTTTGTTCGCACAGCTCCTGGGGTTCAGCTTCGGATGTGGCCCCGCCTCTGCGTGTAGGTCACCCTCTGGCACTTGTTCTTCACCCAGACAGGAGGGAGTTAAAGGAGCAGCTGATTAGGGGGCTCTGGCTCACCCAGGCCCGGTGGGGAGGGTGGGGTATGGAATGCGGGGCGACCCTGCAGTGGCAGAGGCCAGCATGACGTTGTAACCGCCTGAGTTGCGCCGTGTGTTCTCCCAAGGAAGCTGTCCCTGGATCACGGGACCCTGGCAGTGGCAGGCTGCACAGGCTCCCAGGAGGGGAAGTGTGGACAGTGACCGGTGCTCGCACACAGGCTTCTCGGTGGCTGCAGCAGCAGTCTTAGCATTTCATGGTGTCCGTGCTAATAGCCATGGCTTGTGCCCGTCTCTGGAGCTCATTTAGGCGGTGCTCTGAATCCCCTCTCCGCGCGCACCCCGAAACAATGGTCTCCTGCCTCTTAGACAGTTCCAAACTTTTTCCAAGACTCCCTCCCGTCTAGCTGTGGTGCACTAGCCCCCTTCAGGCTGTGTTCACACAGCCAACCCCAGTCCTCTCCCTGGGATCTGGACTCTGGAGCCCAAGCCTCAGCTCCCAGCCCACACCTGCCCTGTTGGGTGAGCAGACAAGCCACTGAGGCTGGTGAGTGCTGGTAGGCACTGATCCTCTGTACAGGAATCTCTCCGCTTTGCCCTCTGCACCCCTGTTGCTGGGCTCTCCTTCATGGCTCCGAAGCTTCGCCCCCGCCCACTCCCCATTTCCACCAGTGAAGGGGCTTCCTAATGTGTGGAAACTTTTCCTCCTTCACAGCTCCTTCCCAGAGGTGCAGGCCCTGTCCCTATTCTTTTGTCCTATTTATTCTTTTTTCTTTTGCCCTACCCAAGTACTTGGGAAGTTTCTTGCCTTTTGGGAAGTCTGAGGTCTTCTGCCAGCGTTCAGTAGGTGTTCTGTCGGAGCTGTTCCACATGTAGATGTATTTTTGATGTATCTGTGGGGAGGAAGGTGTTCTCCATGTCTTACTCCTCCACCATCTTGAAGGTCTCCTTAACCTTCCTTCTATAACAAATAGTTATAGAGCTCTTATCATGTGCCACGTCTTATTTAATGCTTTATGAGTATTAACTCATTTAATCATTATATCCTTGTGAGAAAGATACTATTATTGCCCTCATTTTATAGAGGAGGACACCTAAGTACAGATCAGTTAGGAAACTTGCCCAGAGTCACACAGCCAGTAAATTGGTGGGAGAAGAAAGGAAGCATTATTCAAACTCAGACGCTCCAGCTCCTTATCCATACACTGCACTGCCTCTTTCTGCTTCTTCAATCCCTCATTCTGTGTCATCTCCTCTGCAAAGCTTTCTCTGAGAACCTCAATTGCTCATCAATCCCTCCTATGTACCTCATGAAGAGACTTATTATATGATAACTATCACAACTCTTCTTCTCATTTTAGACCATTAAATTATTAGAAGGCAGACACCATAATTCATCATGGTATCCTAACACAGGTGCTCAATACCAATTTGACAAATGACCCAGTAAGGATGACAGATAGGCTTATTGTATGTTCCGTAGTTGGTATAAGAAGAAATTCAAAGAAATTGGAACCTAAGGATTACTTGGTTCTTTTAGCATTTAATGTGTCCAGCAAACATTATACCTAAGCCATAAACTGCAGGCAAAACTTGCATGCGTGTCCCTGCCCCATTCTCGGTAGCTCTGTTACATAGATCAGTACTGTCCAAGAGGATGTTCTGAGAGCCTAGAAATGCTCTATATCTGCACTGTCCAGAGGGTGGCCATGTGCCTGTCGATCGCTTGGCTAGAGAGCCTGAGAAACTGAATTTTTTGTTTTACTTTAATTATTTTAAATTTAAATAATCACATGTAGCTAGTGGCTAACATATTGTACTGTGCATGTCTGGACCACTGACAAACCATCAAGTGGCAGAGCACAGAGCCGTGAAGGGAGATAGGATGTAGAAAGTAGGAAAGAATATGCAAAGAACACTCGATGCTGGGGTGACCACCTGCCCAGTTTGACTGGGACCATGCAGTTTCACGGGACTTTCAATGCTCAAAATATGACAGCCCCAGCAAACTGGAACCATTGGTCAACCTACTCAGTGCCTAGGAGGAGCTAAGAGAAGATTCCACACAAGAACTAAAGAAGCTGAAGCAGGAGATGGAGTAGGATAAAGACTGAGATTGGGACACAGTGAAGATAAAAACACATGATGGTTGGGAGGAAGATCGTTGTCTTGGAAACCCTACACTCTTCAGATATCCATGCATCTGCAGATTCCAACACTCAGGTTCTAGTGTAGAGATTTCAAACAAATGTGTATAACTTGCTTTTATACCAGCTTTTTTTTTCGAATACACGTGCTTCATCTTACTCATCTCTTAGTTGGGGAAATCAAGAAGACAGCCTATTCAGCTCTTTTTGATCTGTCATTTAAATTTCCATTCTCATCCTATAATCTGTTAATCTTTCCAGTATCTCGGTGCAAGGCTGAATTAAATTCCCATATTGAATCCCAACATGAAAGGCATTTCTTTGTGAGCAGCTCAATATAATGTTCTTCTAAATGACATTTAAAGTGTTCAGCTCAGTGGTGGAATGATAAAGAAGGGCACCCGGTGTTAGTACACATCAGTAAAAAGAACATTTTTTTATTAGTCAGAAACCAAAAAGATAGAACAAGATAATTAAAAAAGAAAAAGCTTATCCCTGCTAGACTGCCGCAGGAGCATTATGACTCAAAAGTGTAACAGTCACTGAATTCCTGCAGGAATCTTTCTTAAAAAGTCACCAGACATCAAAGTCTGAGTCACGCCACATTAACCACCAACGGCCAAAGAAAAGTTCGAATGCCACTGGAAAAGTTAAATATTAGACTTTCCCTGAAACATTTAAACTCAGAGAAGTGGGTATTGCAGTTGTCATACCAACTTGTGTGCATTCTTTACAGGCTTCCAAACCCATCTTTGTACCCCCCTTCTGTTGCTATGGTAACCCCAATAAATTCTCTCCTGAGATTCCTTTCTCTCAGATGCCAGTGCATCCAGTCAAGCGGGCAGGCTAGCAAATAATGCCCTGGCCCTGAACATTCTCGCTCTCCAGGCAGCCACAGAGAGCTCTTCCTCCACATATCCCACCCTATTTCAACGTTTTCAAAGCTACAATTCCATTCGATTGAGAAAAAAATATTCTATGCTTTGGTACTTCTTTTATTTGTCTAACCAATGAGAGGAACCCCTGCAAAAGGCGAAAAATAAGGAGCTAAGAGTAAGAATTTCTCCTAACATCCACTTCATCACTCTTATGTTCACCAATGAGAACTGAATGAGAGTTCTCAGTGGAATAAAGAGAAATCCAAGCACTGTCACTGTCTGACCTCCGTATAGCACTAGTAGATACGTTGTTTAGTACTTAGAATTAGGCACTGGGGAGATGGTTGTGGGGAAGACTGAGGTATTACCAAAAAATTTTTTGAAAGAAAGCACTTGATTCATAGAAAATATGCAGACATAATTCTAGAGAAAAAGGCTTAAGCCTTTTTGTCATTGGAGATACTATCGTTTAAAGCCTCTAGAGTTTGGGCACCCTCCCCTCCATATATGTTAAATACGTATTGCATATGGGGCAAATATTTCTCAAGATAGAGCAGCCAGCCAGACAAGCAGCATTTCACAGTGACAGTATATATGTAACGGGAGACAAAGAAATGCTACCTGCATTCTCTAAAAATCTAAGTCTATTAATTTTACCCAGAGATGAACAACATTTTGACCTCAAAACTAATACAAGACACCCAATAAGAAAGGATGATTTGGACATTCTACTCTGGAGCTGCTAGTAATAGCAGCTCACACTATGAACACTTAGTCTCTGTCCCTTAGCAGTGCCTCATCACAATCCTATTAAGGTTATTACCCCCATTTTCTAGATGATGAAACTGAGGCACAGAGGTATAAATAACTTGCCAAGAGTCACACAGCCAAGAAGAATTGGTACTGGGGTTTAAATCTCAGCTCAACTGTCTGGGCTTGCTACACCCATGCTCTACGGTCCCCGAGGGTCCCCAATGCACTTGGACAAACCAAATCTTGACTAGAGATTTTCTACCTTCAAATGCCTCTATATCACTATCTATCTTCCACCTCTCAATGCACATCCCCCCTCTCTGTCTCTCTCTCCCTCCATCTCCCAGTGCTGCTAGTGAGAGCATCAGTGGCCAGATGTTCTCTGGGGCGTTAGCGCTGCTGGGACAAGACATGACTCCTCTACCAATTCTGTGGTCCAGAACAGAGCTGAAACTCTCATGAGCCAGAGACCACATGCCAGAGGAAGTTTTCACCGAGCCCAGGAGAGCAGCCAGAGGCTACCATCATCCTGGAAGGATGACAGGGACAGGAGTGGTGAGACCAGGAAGACGCAAAGCAGCACATCTACACTTTCTATTTTGATGTCATGGTTTCTCCAGAAGCAGTAAGAAAGAGAGGATTGGCCACTCCCACACATGCAGTCAGGAACTTCGGTCCGACTGTAGGGAGAGGGTGATTCAACCCCAGGGTTGGATAAGCCAGAATGCAAAGCTTCGAGCACACAAATAACAAGTGCAGTGAGATTAGAAGAATTCAAAGAGAATAAATAAGAGCAAAGGAGAGCAAGTGAGCACGTCAGTCCATAACGAGGCCCCTCGTCGCCTGCCCTTCCCAGGCTCCGGGCCCAAACGGTGAGCTCAGCATGAGCCTGGCTATCCTTCCCTGTTCAACAGCTCCTTAGGAGTTGCTCCTCCCTTCTCTCCACTACAGGTTTAAACCGAGTTTGGTATTTTGAGGGTCAGCATGGGTATTTTTCAGGGATTTTTGAATATTATTGACCTTTTCTTATAAACCACTGTCTTTTTTCTTCCTAGGAACTCAACACTGTATATGCTGGAGAGTCTTTGGTCTTGAAATGCCAGTCAGATTTCTTAACGGCCATCCTGGCAAATGGGACTGAAATGTGAAGAAATCTGCCTTAAAGGCAGCTAACTTTTGGAGGGGAATACATCTATTCTATATACCAAGGGATACCTGTTTTCAACATCAAAGGGGTTACAAACATCCCTATTCCTCCCCAAAGGACAGCTGGGAATCTTATAAGCAGAGTCCTAGGACGACTTACTTGTTAGCGTTTGCCGACCGGGGCAAAAGATGTCTCATCAACGGGACTTGGGGTTTCGAGTAACTGCCTCTTAAGTGGATTCAGCTCTTAACCTGGATTTCACATTTTCCTCCTTCATTACAAATGATTTAATTTCTCAAGAATTAAATTATTTTTTAGAGTTCTTCTAAATTAGATGAAGAGTAAATAAAAAGGCCTTAGACAAAAACTGAGTAATTTTATTAGGAATATGATAAATGGATAGGTTGCAGTAGCCTGAAAATCCCATTATATGCAATTAAGGAGCTACATTAATATAACTGTAGACTTCCTAGCATTTTAGCCAAGCACATACAATATTTACAGATAATTGCATGGTAAGGAGGGAAATGCAAGCTGTGCGTCTAGCATGCACGTGACTCACATCAAATTAAAACCTGGCTGGGTTTCTCCTTGAGTTATTATCTCTAAAAAGCTTAGTTTCTTTCTTTTCAAGATGGGAAAATGCACAGGTATGCAAATGAAATGTTTCCTGTTAAGAACGATACAAAGTGCAATGAAATCACAGATGCTATTAAAATAAAGTAAGAGTCATTTGGATAGTATTGCTTTGTACTATATCCAAATTTGTAACTCTTTGACTAGAGCTTTACTGAACAACAAAAAACCCCAACAAAATCTAAGGCAAATTAATAGTGTAAACAGTATGCAAGAGGGCAGGTAACCTACTTTTACATTTATGAGACCTCTGATATAAACAGTTTGCATAAAAATGAGGCTAAAACTACAAAAACGTCCATGAATGACAGGAAGATATCACTGAAAAAGTGCTCAACTAGGCTGAAAGAAATCTGAGTTCAGAAATCTGAGTTCATACTCTTGAAGCAGGCCCTGCAAGACAAATTTATTTTTAAATACCTAAACGTTTCATTCAAGTTTATCTACACTCAGATATGATAGGGGAATAACATGGGCCAGACACCTTCAACATATCAGGAAATGTGAGAGCCACTTTCACATATACTGAATATGCTGGCCATAGGGGTATGCTCTATTGGGGGAAAAAATTACCAAATGGAGTTTCTGCAGGGCTAATTTTACATTAAAAAATATCATAATCATTTAAAGCCATTTAACTTAAATATGTGTCTAAGATCATGGTCATGATCACAGCAGGCCTCATCCTAAAGCCTCCTTTTGACGACTAGCTACTGCATTGAGTACACTGGGCCCTTAACCCTCAGAAGCATGCTACAGAGAAGGCACTAGGATTATCTCCATTTTACAGATGCACAAAGTAAGCCTCGGAGATGCTGGGCAACTTGCCCAAGGCCACCCAGCCAGCATGTGTAGGAGCCAGGACTTGAACTCAGACTCTACATTTAAAGCAATGCACAAACTGGCTTGCACATGGACTCAAACAAGAAGTTATTCCTTTCTTCCCACTGCCCTCTACTCATTAAAGAAGTCAGAGGGAAGTAGATATGAATGAAATCTCAAATGATAGCTGCCCAGAACCATACAACAATACGTTATCACTCATATAGTTCATGGAACATTCATTGATTTTCTTTAACATCAAGTTTAACTTTGCAAGAGGCGAGTTGTGTTATAAAACTGCAAAAACAAAAAAGAGTCCAGAAATTGGAAAATGTTGATATGATTGTCTATCTAGCAGAAGGGAGACAATTTGCAGTGAAATAATTGGTACATTTTCCCACTGCATTATGTTTCTCAAAACATGTTACTGTGGGAGGAGATTAGCTTCCCCTTTCTTCAGGAAGAAAATGACTTGTCTCATACAGTGAATAGAACTGTCATTCTGAGAGCTGACAAATGCTAACAACCTTTGGAGGCGCAGTGTGCAAGCATCTAAAAAACAAATAAAACGAAGAAGCCAGTGACCAAAGAAAGGTCATGAGAGGAAATAATAGGGTAGGGACCCTTAAACACACACAAAAAAAGTACTGGGAACCTGCTTAAATCTTCCTAATGTTAGAAATAACACAGTCATACACTAAAGTAGAAGGAAACAGAAACAAATCATTCTAAATTAAAATCACTTCAATTAGTTTACTTTCTTATGTAAGGTTCCACAGCACCAAATTAAATATAATAGATTCCATTCTATTTTGCTAAAAATATAGTTACCCTAGGAAGACAATGAATACAGCCAGCCACAGATGTTCAAAATAATAGTGGCCAGAGTCAGAGACAGGCTCATCAGCTGAGGTGGCACCTGCTCCATCATGTACCTTTTGTAGCCTTGGTCCCCATGATCCTGGTGGGATTAGAATAAGATTGGTGACAAGGAAAAATGGACAGAGACCATAGGATGATGCTTTGTGAGGAAGGGGTCCCAAGAGGCAGTTATGACAGAACTGAGATTTTGGCAGATGGTAGCAGTCAAGAGAAGCTTCTGGCCAGTCCTGGTCTCCCTCTTTCCTGTCAGAAGAGGCTCCCAAATAATGATATTTTATGGCATTATTTTATTTTTGCTGTTTTTTTCCACCAAATAAAAATCTGCAATTGACAAAACTCAGATTTTTGTCTGTCAAGATAGAATATTTACATTCTTGTTACCTTAAGTATATCCCCAACTACTCATCATCATAAAATTGGGGGAGGGAGGTTCTGCTAAAAGCCAAAGTGTACCTTATGAACATTCAGATGTTAGAGGTAGAAGGAACTTCAACAGCTGTCTGAAAGTCTGCATAAGAAATGTGGTTCTTCACAAATAACCACAGCAGTAATATATGACTATTATCTATTGAGCATTTGCTATGCACTGTGCACTGTACTATGTACTTCACATGTACGAAGTTATTTGCTCTTTACAATTCTATGAAATGTACTATTATTATCCTTATTTTGAAAATGAAGAAACAAAGGATTAGAGAATCTGAATACTTACTCAAGGTGGTCAGTGTTCAAGTTTAGATTAGGTAATTTTTTACTGAAGATAAGACATTGTGAATTTCACATTGTTGGAAGTTGGATATTTTTGTATTATTTTCTTGAGCTGTGTTCTGGAATGTAGTTAAGATACTTGGGAGAAATTGTTCCAGCTCTTGCTTTTAAGCTTTGCTAGGCAGGACCAAAGTAGTGTTCAGTCAAGGGCTAAGTATTCTCCACTCCTGAGGCAAAATGCTACAGAATACATGATCTGATGCCACGTGAATTATGAGGTTTTATACTCTGGCTGGTGGGAACAGGAACTGGTCCCAGGTCTGCAGGAGCTGCTCAGATTATCCCTGTAATCTTTTCAGGTGATTCTTCCCCGACTCTTACCGTTTCCTCACATTAATTTGCCGATCAGCACTCAGTCAGACTCAAGGGGGACGCTCTGCATATATCCAGAGTTCTCTCTACTCTCTTCTCTCCTATACTCTGCCCTGTAAATTCTGGACTCTCAGCTCTGTCTTCTCAACTTAGGGAGACTGCCCTGTTCTATCTGGGTTCCCCTTCACTGCACCTCAGCCTGGAAACTCTCTCTGGGCAGTCAGCAGGGGCAACTGTAGGACTCACCTAATTTGTATCCCATATCTCAGGGATCACTGTCCTTCACGGCATGATGTCCAATGTCTTTAAAACTGTCTAATGCCACACATGTTGTCTGGTTTTCTAGTTGTTTCAGGAAGGAAGGTAAATATAGTCCCTATCACTCCATCTTGGCCAGATGTCCGCAAGCTCAGATTTGAAGCTAAGCAGTCAGGTTTCAGAACCTGAGACCCGAACTGCTACCCTAATTTTTTATAAAGCAGTCAGTTGGGACCAAAGAGGTTAATTAAAGAACTAAAGAATATACCGTAAAAAACTGAATCTCCTTCCTTATAATTCAGGGGTTTTTTTCCTCTAAAATACCATTATTTGTACAGTGATATTAGAAAGGGGTAAAAGAAGTAGATTTGGATCCTTTGTGGGTTAAATATTTTCCACTAAAGGGCTTCCCTGGTGGCGCAGTGGTTGGGGGTCCGCCTGCCGAGGCGGGGGGCGCGGGTTCGTGCCCCGGTCCGGGAGGATCCCACGTGCCGCGGAGCGGCTGGGCCCGTGAGCCATGGCCGCTGAGCCTGAGCGTCCGGAGCCTGTGCTCCGCGACAGGAGAGGCCGCAGCAGTGAGAGGCCCGCGTACCGCAAAAAAAATAAATATATATATTTTCCACTCAGCTCAACAATCACATTTTCCTCTGAGGGAATGCTCACATTTTCTGGGAACATTAGTCCTGGGAGATCATCCATAGAAATTTTAGGAAAATTGCATGAAGCATCCTTTATGTCCTTCATGAATCTCACATCATTACCCACACAGAGCATGACTGAGGTGGGGTTTACTGATCTCTGACCATCAAAGGAAATCTGAGCACTGCAAACATGTCTCATTTTACTCAACACATCTGTCCCTAAAGAGTTGCGCTTAAGTCAAATTTCAGTCAGTTGAATGATTTCAAATGTACCAGTGAAGATTACAGTTTAAAACAATAATAAGCTCTTTTCTGAATTGAATCAAAGCCCCCTTAGATGCTGAGTAGCATAGCGGTTAAGGGTACAGGTTTAGGAAGCTGGCGGGCCTGAGTTTAAATCCCCGCTTCCTAGCTATGTGACCTTGGCCAAGTCATTTAACTCATCAAAGCCCCAGATTCTTCTCCCATAAAATGAGGATGATAAGAATACCTACCTCTTGGTAGGTACTGGGCTGTTGGAAGGATTTGGTGAGCTAATCCCCGTAAATGTGCTTAGTGAAAGTCTGTTTCTTAGCACTAAATAAAAGTTAACTATCATTAGCTCTCTTATATAGAAAAATGTAAAATTAATACAATCAGAGAAAATGAGAAATAAGCTGTCATCTCTAGTTAAAAGTCTCTTGAGGCATATGCTGGGTTTTAGTGTAATTTTAAATATATTAAAAGTTGGAATACCCAGCAATTTCTTAGAAGAGTTTCATACTTAAAATATTTCACCCTGGTATCACTCTCTTTAAATCTTCATTTACTGACTGTCATTCATCAATACTTATGTACCACGGTAATTAATTCTGCAGTGTTCGTATCCTTTGGATATAATTAGATAATCACCTCAACACACTACATTCCCTTAGTTACCAACTCAATCAACTACAAATATTTATTCCCTTTCTTTCTTTTCATCTTTCTAACTTACATGAATCAAATCTTTCCTTTCAGCACTAACCATTCCTATCACTTTCCACAAATACAATTTTTAAAATATAGTAATTCAGAATAATGCTTCCCTCAGAATCATAAGAAAAATTCCAATGTCCTTTTTCAATATGCTATTTCTAATTCACACCCAAACATACCTACTTGGATAACCATGTCATACGTCACACTAGACATTTATATCAAATCCGTGAAAGCAGGTTAGGCCTAAAAGAATTGACCCAGCATACTTAGATGACTAAGTATAATTACTATCATTATTTTCATAACTTTTTCTTAGGATCTCCTAAAGCATCTCTGTTTGAAAATGAATTCTAAGTAAACTTAGGGTTGTCTGTATTTTAATTTGATAAATCTGGCAACCCTTAATATGTTTGAAAGAGGTATATGCTTATATATTTACAAAGGCTAGAAAAGACTATATGTAAGCTATGCAACTTGGTAGAATATTTAAAAGGCTGAAGGTTGTCAATGGTATAAAATATGAATATTTATGATATCTGAGCACACCTTAGC